>NW_028225181.1:23826375-23981375 GCF_052327205.1 Somniosus microcephalus | reverse complement strand
GAGAGAGGGACAGAGAGAGAGGGACAGAGAGAGAGAGGGACAGAGAGAGAGAGAGACAGAGAGAGAGAGAGGGACAGAGAGAGAGAGAGAGGGACAGATAGAGAGAGGGACAGAGAGAGAGAGAGACAGAGAGAGAGAGAGGGACAGAGAGAGAGAGAGGGACAGAGAGAGAGGGACAGAGAGAAAGAGGGACAGAGAGAGAGTGAGAGACAGAGAGAGAGAGAGGGAGAGAGAGACAGAGAGAGGGACAGAGAGAGAGAGGGACAGAGAGAGAGAGAGGGACGGAGAGAGAGAGAGGGACAGACAGAGAGAGCTTATATACTTCTATTATAAACTTCTATTATAAACTTCTTCAGTGTGGAATAAGGGGCAAAGTCTATGACCTTATTAAATCAATGTATCTGAAAAACAAATGCGGGGTCAAAATTGGAGACAAACGCACCGATTTCTTCACCCAGAGAAGAGGCGTCCGACAGGGCTGCAATTTGAGCCCGACCCTGTTCAACATATACATAAATGAATTAGCAGACATGCTGGAGCAAAGCGAGTCACCAGGTCTCCGTCTCCTTGATGGAGAAGTGAAATCCCTGTTCTATGCGGACGACCTGGTTCTGCTGTCTCCCACAGAACAGGGATTACAGCAACAACTAGACCTACTCGACAAATACTGCCAAATTTGGGCTCTAACAGTAAATCTAAAGAAAACCAACATCATGATTTTTCAAAAAAGGCCCAGATGTCAGGAAAACAAATACCAATTTACCCTCAGTGATACCGCTATAGGACACACTATGAGCTACACCTACCTTGGTCTAACTATTACAGCATCAGGGAGCTTCAGCATAGCAGTGAATGCACTAAAAGAAAAAGCCCGAAGAGCCCTATATGCAATAAAAAGAAAATTCTTCAACATCCAAATCCCAATCAAAATCTGGCTCAAAATATTTGACAGCATAATCCTGCCCATTGCACTGTACGGTAGTGAAGTATGGGGCCCGCTAAATCACCAAAGCTACACTAAATGGGAAAAACACACAATAGAAGCCCTACATGCAGAATTCTGCCGAAGCATCCTTCGCACCCAAAGAAAAACGCCAACAAATGCATGCAGAGCCGAACTAGGCAGATACCCACTGATAATAAACATCCAAAAACGAGCACTAAACTTCCTAAATCACCTCAAATCTAGCTCCCCAGACACCCTTCATTTCAAAGCCTTTCAGACCCAAGAGCTAAACCCAGAAAAGAGTCCCCTGAGTCAGCTGCTACTGAAACTAAGTACTCAGCCGGACCCTGACCAGCCCCAGACCAACACAGCCGTCCAAACACCAATCCGAGTGAACCAAATCATTAAACAATGCAAAGAAACCTACCTGGAACATTGGAACAAAGTAACCGAAAGCCAAAGCAGATTAAAATGTTACCGGGCCCTAAAAAGAGATTATAAACTGGCAGACTACCTCACGACCATCAGAGACACAAAACAGAGACAGACCCTCACCAGGTACAGACTAAGCGACCACCAACTGGAAATTGAAAAAGGCAGATACAAGAAATCCTGGCAGCCTAGAGAGAATAGAATATGCGATCAATGTCTGGCCGGCGAGGTTGAAACAGAAATGCATTTCCTCCTAAAATGCGAAAAATTCAACACATCAAGAAACATATTATTCAACAAGCTAAGCCAAACAACCCCAGATTTCAAGGAATTGGATGACCTGTCAAAATTGAGATTAGTCCTGGGAGAAGGAGACAGACCATACCTTGGGGCCAAATATGTAACAACATGTCACAACCTGAGGACTGTTTAAAAGTAAGACTGTTTAAAATTAATATTGTTAAAAGTAATATTGTATGTACCCAACAAATGTCAAATCGATTGACACCTACAGAATGTTGGAAAACTGTACCCTTTTGCTATGTAAGCTTTGGCAATATGGTTCTCTGTAAACTTTCATGCCAATAAAGCATTTGAATTGGAATTGGAATTGGAAATTGGAGAGAGGGACAGAGAGAGAGAGGGACAGAGAGAGAGAGAGGGACAGAGCGAGAGAGAGACAGAGACAGAGAGGGACAGAGAGAGAGAGAGGGACAGAGTGAGAGAGGGACAGAGAGAGAGAGGGGGACAGAGAGAGAGAGGGACAGAGAGAGAGAGAGGGACAGAGAGAGAGAGGGACAGAGAGAGAGAGAGTGACAGAGAGAGAGAGAGTGACAGAGAGACAGAGAAGGACAGAGAGAGAGAGAGGGACAGAGAGAGAGAGAGGGACAGAGAGAGAGAGGGACAGAGAGAGAGAGAGAGGGACAGAGAGAGAGAGGGGGACAGAGAGAGAGAGGGACAGAGAGAGAGAGAGACAGAGAGAGAGAGAGAGAGAGGGACAGAGAGAGAGAGAGGGACAGAGAGAGAGAGAGGGACAGAGAGAGAGAGAGGGACAGCAAGAGAGAGGGACAGAGAGAGAGAGAGGGACAGAGAGAGAGAGAGAGACAGAGAGAGAGAGAGGGACAGAGAGAGAGAGAGGGACAGAGAGAGAGAGAGACAGAGAGAGAGAGAGAGGGACAGAGAGAGAGAGAGGGACAGAGAGAGAGAGGGACAGAGAGAGAGAGAGAGGGACAGAGAGAGAGAGAGGGACAGAGAGAGAGAGGACAGAGAGAGAGAGAGGGACAGAGAGAGAGAGGGACAGAGAGAGAGAGAGGGACAGAGGGAGAGAGGGACAGAGAGAGAGAGAGGGACAGAGAGAGAGAGAGGGACAGAGAGAGAGAGAGGGACAGAGAGAGAGAGAGAGACAGAGAGAGAGAGAGGGACAGAGAGAGAGAGGGACAGAGAGAGAGAGAGAGGGACAGAGAGAGAGAGAGGGACAGAGAGAGAGAGGGACATAGAGAGAGAGAGAGGGACAGAGAGAGAGAGGACAGAGAGAGAGAGGACAGAGAGAGAGAGAGGGACAGAGAGAGAGAGGGACAGCGAGAGAGAGAGGGACAGAGAGAGAGAGAGGGACAGAGAGAGAGAGGGACAGAGAGAGAGAGGGACAGAGAGAGAGAGAGGGACAGAGAGAGAGAGGGACAGAGAGAGAGAGAGGGACAGAGAGAGAGAGCGAGGGACAGAGAGAGAGGGACAGAGAGAGACAGAGAGAGAGAGAGAGAGAGGGACAGAGAGAGAGGGACAGAGAGAGAGAGAGGGACAGAATTCTGTAAAAGTATCCTCCGGACTCAAAGGAAAACAGTAAACAATGCATGCATGGCGGAACTAGGCCAATATCCATTAATAATCACTATCCAAAAAAGAGCCACCAAATTTTGGAATCACCTACAAATGAGCGATCCCCAATGCTATCACTACGACGCCCTGAAATGCCAAGAGCTGATCATAAAGAAGAATACCCTCAGTCAACTAGTCCTGGGACTCAGTGAAGTAACTACTAACAATACTAACAATAACCAGCCCCAGGACAGTGACAGGGTAACACAAAGAATTCAACCCAACACAATCATCGCTAAGCAAAAGGAAAACGATCTGACATATTGGGCAGAAACAACAAAAAGCCAAAGCAAACTCAATTGCTACTTGGCCCTAAACAGACAATACAACATAGCTGATTACCTGACCATGGTAAAGGATAACAAACTGAGAAGAACCTTGACAAGGTACAGACTTAGCGAACATAGCCTAGCGATCGAAAAAGGCAGACACAGGCAGACCAGGCTGCCAAGAGAAGACAGGATATGCTCTCACTGCAGTCAGGGAGTAGTGGAGACAGAGATGCACTTCCTCACAGCCTGTGGAAAATATCAGGGCATCAGGGAGAATATCTACCAAAAATTCTCACAAATATGCCCTGATTTCAGAAATCTGAATGACAACCAAAAACTCCCATTCCTACTGGGAGAGGAGAGAAGCTGTGTAACACTGGCGGCACACTATGTTACAGCTTGCCATGAACAGAGGGACAACCAGTAAACTAAGAAAAGAATATATATTAACAATGCGAATGTATATTTATACACTCAGGGATATACCTGTTTATACACTGTATGAAAAGAACTGTGTTTATGTGCTCAACCATGAATGTATTTTGATGCTTTGGCAACATAAGATGTAACTTATCATGCCAATAAAGCGATTTGAATTGTGAATTGTGAATTGTGACAGAGAGAGAGAGAGTGAGGGAGAGAGAGAGAGGGACAGAGAGAGAGAGGGACAGAGAGAGAGAGAGGGACAGAGAGAGAGAGGGACAGAGATTGAGAGAGTGACAGAGAGAGAGAGAGGGACAGAGAGAGAGAGAGGGACAGAGAGAGAGAGCGACAGAGAGAGAGAGAGGGACAGAGAGAGAGAGGGACAGAGAGAGAGAGAGGGACAGAGAGAGAGAGAGGGACAGAGAGAGAGAGAGGGACAGAGAGAGAGAGTGACAGAGAGAGAGAGAGGGACAGAGAGAGAGAGGGACAGAGAGAGAGAGAGGGACAGAGAGAGAGGGACAGAGAGAGAGAGGGACAGAGAGAGAGAGGGGCAGAGAGAGAGAGGGACAGAGAGAGAGAGGGACAGAGAGAGAGAGAGAGACAGAGAGAGAGAGAGGGACAAAGAGAGAGAGAGGGACAGAGAGAGAGAGAGAGGGAGAGAGGGACAGAGAGAGAGAGAGAGACAGAGAGAGAGAGAGGGACAGAGAGAGAGAGAGGGACAGAGAGAGAGAGAGGGACAGCGAGAGAGAGAGGCAGAGAGAGAGAGGGACAGAGAATGAGAGGGACAGAGAGAGAGAGAGGGACAGAGAGGGTCAGACACTAACACAATACAGAAACACACTCAGATCCAAAAAAGAGCAATATATTAAGAATACACTCAGCTCCATGGAAGAATCCATTGATTCCAATTGTTTCTGGGACAACTTGAATAAACTACACAAAAAACAACACGACGATTTGGCCATTCAAAATGGGGACACATGGGTAAACCACTTTGAAAAATTATACCAGAAAAACACACTAAGACCAGAGCAACACCAAATATGCAAAAAACTGGAAAAGCTAGAAATGGCCATAAAAGATAACCAAAACCCGCTAGACGCCATAATAACAGAAAAAGAACTTCTTGAAAAACTCAAGGACCTGCGACCAGGAAAAGCTTGCGGGACAGACGGCATACTAAACGAGATGATTAAACACACAGACGACAAAATGAAACTGGCCCTCCTAAAACTCTTCAACTTGGTTCTGAGTGTCGGTTATTTCCCTGATATCTGGAACAAAGGACTCATAGCGCCCATATAAAAAAGTGGGGACAAAATCGACCCAAACAACTATCGAGGCATCTGTGTAAACAGTAACCTGGGGAAGGTATTCTGTAGCATCATAAACAAAGACTTATAAACTTCCTTGAGGAGCACAATGTCTTGAGTAAAAGCCAAATTGGGTTCCTGCCAAACTATAGAACATCCAATCATATCTTCACCCTACAGACCCTAATTGACAAACACATTCACCATAACAAAAGCAAAATCTACGCATGCTTTGTAGATTTCCAGAAGGCTTTCGACTCCATCTGGCATGACGGTTTATTCCTGAAACTTATCGAAAGCGGGGTAGGAGGGAAAACATATGATGTAATTAAATCAATGTATACAAACAACAAATGTGCAGTTAAAATTGGAGACAAACAAACAAAATACTTCCCACAGGGGCGGGGGGTGACGCAGGGCTCGCCAATCTCACCGACACTCTTTAATATTTACATAAATGGATTGGCAAAATTACTTGAACAATCTACAGCACCCGGCCTCACCCTATATGAATCCAAGGTTAAATTCCTCCTCTATGCAGACGACCTGGTTCTGCTGTCACCAACTAAGGAGGGTCTACAGCAGAACCTGGACCTGCTGGAGTCGTACTGCCAGACTTGGGCCCTGACAATAAATCCCCAAGAAACCAAAGTCCTTGTGTTCCAGCAAAGATCCAAACATCAAGGACCCAAAATAAATTTCACAGTAGGAACAACCAAAATTGAACAAACCACTAACTACACATACTTGGGCTTAAAAATCAGTTCTACGGGAAACTTCAAACTGGCTGTGAATGAACTGAAAGAGAAAGCAAGAAGGGCTTTCTATGCCATCAAAAAATCAATCCAAATAGAAATCCCAATTAGCATTTGGCTCAAAATTTTCAAATCAGTAATTGAACCAATTGCACTCTATGGCAGTGACGTATGGGGACCGCTAACACAACAAGAATTTGGAAAATGGGACAAACACCCAATTGAGATCCTATATGCAGAATTCTGTAAAAGTATCCTCCGGACTCAAAGGAAAACAGTAAACAATGCATGCAGGGCGGAACTAGGCCAATATCCATTAATAATCACTATCCAAAAAAGAGCCACCAAATTTTGGAATCGCCTACAAATAAGCAACCCCCAATGCTATCACTACGACGCCCTGAAATGCCAAGAGCTGACCATAAAGAAGAATACCCTCAGTCAACTAGTCCTGGGACTCAGTGAAGTAACTACTAACAATACTAACAATAACCAGCCCCAGGACAGTGACAGGATAACACAAAGAATTCGACCCAACACAATCGTCGCTAAGCAAAAGGAAAAATATCTGACATATTGGGCAGAAACAACAAAAACCCAAAGCAAACTCAATTGCTACTTGTCCCTAAACAGACAATACAACATAGCTGATTACCTGACCATGGTAAAGGATAACAAACTGAGAAGAACCTTGACAAGGTACAGACTTAGCGAACATAGCCTAGCGATCGAAAAAGGCAGACACAGGCAGACCAGGCTGCCAAGAGAAGACAGGATGTGCTCTCACTGCAGTCAGGGAGTAGTGGAGACAGAGATGCACTTCCTCACAGCCTATGGAAAATATCAGGGCATCAGGGAGAATTTCGACCAAAAATTCTCACAAATATGCCCGGAATTCAGAAATCTGAATGACAACCAAAAACTCCCATTCCTACTGGGGGAGGAGAGAAGCTGTGTTACACTGGCGGCACACTATGTTACAGCTTGCCATGAACAGAGGGACAACCAGTAAACTAAGAAAAGAGTATATATAAACAAGGCGAATGTATATTTATACACTCAGGGATATAGCTGTTTATACACTGTATGAATAGAACTGCGTTTATGTGCTCAACCATAAATGTATTTTGATGCTTTGGCAACATAAGATGTACCTTATCATGCCAATAAAGCAATTTGGATTGAATTGAATTGAATTGACAGAGAGAGAGAGAGACAGAGAGAGAGAGAGGGACAGAGAGAGAGAGAGGGACAGAGAGAGAGAGGGACAGAGAGAGAGAGAGGGACAGAGAGAGAGAGAGGGACAGAGAGAGAGGGACAGAGAGAGAGAGGGACAGAGAGAGAGAGAGGGAAAGAGAGAGAGAGAGGGACAGAGAGAGAGAGGGACAGAGAGAGAGAGAGAGGGACAGAGAGAGAGCGGGACAGAGAGAGAGAGAGGGACAGAGAGAGAGAGAGGGACAGAGAGAGAGAGGGACAGAGAGAGAGAGAGAGACAGAGAGAGAGAGAGGGACAGAGAGAGAGGGACAGAGAGAGAGAGAGGGACAGAGAGAGAGAGAGGGACAGAGAGAGAGAGGGACAGAGAGAGAGAGAGGGACAGAGAGAGAGAGGGACAGAGAGAGAGAGAGGGACAGAGAGAGAGAGGGACAGAGAGAGAGAGGGGGACAGAGAGAGAGAGAGGGACAGAGAGAGAGAGAGGGACAGAGAGAGAGAGGGACAGAGAGAGAGAGGGACAGAGAGAGAGAGCGGGACAGAGAGAGAGAGAGACAGAGAGAGAGAGAGAGCGACAGAGAGAGAGAGAGGGACAGAGAGAGAGAGGGACAGAGAGAGAGAGGGACAGAGAGGGAGAGAGGGACAGAGAGAGAGAGAGAGACAGAGAGAGAGGGGGACAGAGAGAGAGAGAGGGACAGAGAGAGAGAGAGGGACAGAGAGAGAGAGAGACAGAGAGAGAGAGAAGGAGGGACAGAGAGAGAGAGAGAGACAGAGAGAGAGAGAGGGACAGAGAGAGAGAGAGAGAGAGGGACAGAGAGAGAGAGAGGGACAGAGAGAGAGAGAGAGGGACAGAGAGAGAGAGAGAGACCGACAGAGAGAGAGGGACAGAGAGAGAGAGAGGGACAGAGAGAGAGAGAGAGGGACAGAGAGAGAGAGAGGGACAGAGAGAGAGAGAGGGACAGAAAGAGAGAGGGACAGAGAGAGAGAGAGAGAGACAGAGAGAGAGAGGGACAGAGAGAGAGAGGGACAGAGAGAGAGAGGGAGGGACAGAGAGAGAGAGGGGGACAGAGTGAGAGAGTGACAGAGAGAGAGGGGGACAGAGAGAGAGAGGGACAGAGAGAGAGAGAGGGACAGAGAGAGAGAGAGGGACAGAGAGAGAGAGAGGGACAGCGAGAGAGAGGGACAGAGAGAGAGAGAGGGACAGAGAGAGAGAGAGAGACAGAGAGAGAGAGAGGGACAGAGAGAGAGAGAGGGACAGAGAGAGAGAGGGACAGAGAGAGAAAGAGAGGGACAGAGAGAGAGAGGGACAGAGAGAGAGAGGGACAGAGAGAGAGAGAGAGGGACAGAGAGAGAGAGAGGGACAGAGAGAGAGAGGACAGAGAGAGAGAGAGGGACAGAGAGAGAGAGGGACAGAGAGAGAGAGAGGGACAGAGAGAGAGAGGGACAGAGAGAGAGACAGAGAGAGAGAGAGGGACAGAGAGAGAGAGGGACAGAGAGAGAGAGAGAGGGACAGAGAGAGAGAGGGACAGAGAGAGAGAGAGAGGGACAGAGAGAGAGAGGACAGAGAGAGAGAGAGGACAGAGAGAGAGAGAGGGACAGAGAGAGAGAGAGGGACAGAGAGAGAGAGGGACAGAGAGAGAGAGAGGGACAGAGAGAGAGAGGGACAGAGAGAGAGAGAGGGACAGAGAGAGAGAGAGAGGGACAGAGAGAGACAGAGAGAGAGAGAGAGAGGGACAGAGAGAGAGAGACACACACAGAGAGAGAGAGGGACAGAGAGAGAGGGACAGAGAGAGAGAGAGGGACAGAATTCTGTAAAAGTATCCTCCGGACTCAAAGGAAAACAGTAAACAATGCATGCAGGGCGGAACTAGGCCAATATCCATTAATAATCACTATCCAAAAAAGAGCCACCAAATTTTGGAATCACCTACAAATGAGCGATCCCCAATGCTATCACTACGACGCCCTGAAATGCCAAGAGCTGACCATAAAGAAGAATACCCTCAGTCAACTGGTCCTGGGACTCAGTGAAGTAACTACTAACAATACTAACAATAACCAGCCCCAGGACAGTGACAGGGTAACACAAAGAATTCGACCCAACACAATCGTCGCTAAGCAAAAGGAAAACGATCTGACATATTGGGCAGAAACAACAAAAAGCCAAAGCAAACTCAATTGCTACTTGTCCCTAAACAGACAATACAACATAGCTGATTACCTGACCATGGTAAAGGATAACAAACTGAGAAGAACCTTGACAAGGTACAGACTTAGCGAGCATAGCCTAGCGATCGAAAAAGGCAGACACAGGCAGACCAGGTTGCCAAGAGAAGACAGGATATGCTCTCACTGCAGTCAGGGAGTAGTGGAGACAGAGATGCACTTCCTCACAGCCTGCAGAAAATATCAGGGCATCAGGGAGAATATCTACCAAAAATTCTCACAAATATGCCCTGATTTCAGAAATCTGAATGACAACCAAAAACTCCCATTCCTACTGGGAGAGGAGAGAAGCTGTGTAACACTGGCGGCACACTATGTTACAGCTTGCCATGAACAGAGGGACAACCAGTAAACTAAGAAAAGAATATATATTAACAATGCGAATGTATATTTATACACTCAGGGATATACCTGTTTATACACTATATGAAAAGAACTGTGTTTATGTGCTCAACCATGGATGTATTTTGATGCTTTGGCAACATAAGATGTAACTTATCATGCCAATAAAGCGATTTGAATTGTGAATTGTGAATTGTGACAGAGAGAGAGAGAGTGAGGGAGAGAGAGAGAGGGACAGAGAGAGAGAGGGACAGAGAGAGAGACAGGGACAGAGAGAGAGAGAGGGACAGAGAGAGAGAGGGACAGAGAGAGAGAGGGACAGAGAGGGACAGAGAGAGAGAGGGACAGAGAGAGAGAGGGACAGAGAGAGAGAGAGGGACAGAGAGAGAGAGGGACAGAGAGAGAGAGAGAGAGAGGGACAGAGAGAGAGAGAGAGAGACAGAGAGAGAGAGAGGGACAGAGAGAGAGAGAGGGACAGAGAGAGAGGGACAGAGAGAGAGAGGGACAGAGAGAGAGAGAGAGACAGAGAGAGAGAGAGGGACAGAGAGAGAGAGAGAGGGACAGATAGAGAGAGGGACAGAGAGAGAGAGAGACAGAGAGAGAGAGAGGGACAGAGAGAGAGAGAGGGACAGAGAGAGAGGGACAGAGAGAAAGAGGGACAGAGAGAATGAGAGACAGAGAGAGAGAGAGGGAGAGAGAGACAGAGAGAGGGACAGAGAGAGAGAGGGACAGAGAGAGAGAGAGGGACGGAGAGAGAGAGAGGGACAGACAGAGAGAGATTATATACTTCTATTATAAACTTCTATTATAAACTTCTTCAGTGTGGAATAAGGGGCAAAGTCTATGACCTTATTAAATCAATGTATCTGAAAAACAAATGCGGGGTCAAAATTGGAGACAAACGCACCGATTTCTTCACCCAGAGAAGAGGCGTCCGACAGGGCTGCAATTTGAGCCCGACCCTGTTCAACATATACATAAATGAAGTAGCAGACATGCTGGAGCAAAGCGAGTCACCAGGTCTCCGTCTCCTTGATGGAGAAGTGAAATCCCTGTTCTATGCGGACGACCTGGTTCTGCTGTCTCCCACAGAACAGGGATTACAGCAACAACTAGACCTACTCGACAAATACTGCCAAAATTGGGCTCTAACAGTAAATCTAAAGAAAACCAACATCATGATTTTTCAAAAAAGGCCCAGATGTCAGGAAAACAAATACCAATTTACCCTCAGTGATACCGCTATAGGACACACTATGAGCTACACCTACCTTGGTCTAACTATTACAGCATCAGGGAGCTTCAGCATAGCAGTGAATGCACTAAAAGAAAAAGCCCGAAGAGCCCTATATGCAATAAAAAGAAAATTCTTCAACATCCAAATCCCAATCAAAATCTGGCTCAAAATATTTGACAGCATAATCCTGCCCATTGCACTGTACGGTAGTGAAGTATGGGGCCCGCTAAATCACCAAAGCTACACTAAATGGGAAAAACACACAATAGAAGCCCTACATGCAGAATTCTGCCGAAGCATCCTTCGCACCCAAAGAAAAACGCCAACAAATGCATGCAGAGCCGAACTAGGCAGATACCCACTGATAATAAACATCCAAAAACGAGCACTAAACTTCCTAAATCACCTCAAATCTAGCTCCCCAGACACCCTTCATTTCAAAGCCCTTCAGACCCAAGAGCTAAACCCAGAAAAGAGTCCCCTGAGTCAGCTGCTACTGAAACTAAGTACTCAGCCGGACCCTGACCAGCCCCAGACCAACACAGCCGTCCAAACACCAATCCGAGTGAACCAAATCATTAAACAATGCAAAGAAACCTACCTGGAACATTGGAACAAAGTAACCGAAAGCCAAAGCAGATTAGAATGTTACCGGGCCCTAAAAAGAGATTATAAACTGGCAGACTACCTCACGACCATCAGAGACACAAAACAGAGACAGACCCTCACCAGGTACAGACTAAGCGACCACCAACTGGAAATTGAAAAAGGCAGATACAAGAAATCCTGGCAGCCTAGAGAGAATAGAATATGCGATCAATGTCTGGCCGGCGAGGTTGAAACAGAAATGCATTTCCTCCTAAAATGCGAAAAATTCAACACATCAAGAAACATATTATTCAACAAGCTAAGCCAAACAACCCCAGATTTCAAGGAATTGGATGACCTGTCAAAATTGAGATTAGTCCTGGGAGAAGGAGACAGACCATACCTTGGGGCCAAATATGTAACAACATGTCACAACCTGAGGACTGTTTAAAAGTAAGACTGTTTAAAATTAATATTGTTAAAAGTAATATTGTATGTACCCAACAAATGTCAAATCGATTGACACCTACAGAATGTTGGAAAACTGTACCCTTTTGCTATGTAAGCTTTGGCAATATGGTTCTCTGTAAACTTTCATGCCAATAAAGCATTTGAATTGGAATTGGAATTGGAAATTGGAGAGAGGGACAGAGAGAGAGAGGGACAGAGAGAGAGAGGGACAGAGCGAGAGAGAGACAGAGACAGAGAGGGACAGAGAGAGAGAGAGGGACAGAGTGAGAGAGGGACAGAGAGAGAGAGGGGGACAGAGAGAGAGAGGGACAGAGAGAGAGAGAGGGACAGAGAGAGAGAGGGACAGAGAGAGAGAGAGTGACAGAGAGAGAGAGAGTGACAGAGAGACAGAGAGGGACAGAGAGAGAGAGAGGGACAGAGAGAGAGAGAGGGACAGAGAGAGAGAGGGACAGAGAGAGAGAGGGACAGAGAGAGAGAGAGAGGGACAGAGAGAGAGAGGGGGACAGAGAGAGAGAGGGACAGAGAGAGAGAGAGACAGAGAGAGAGAGAGAGAGAGGGACAGAGAGAGAGAGAGGGACAGAGAGAGAGATAGGGACAGAGAGAGAGAGAGGGACAGAGAGAGAGAGAGGGACAGACAGAGAGAGAGGGACAGAGAGAGAGAGAGAGACCGACAGAGAGAGAGGGACAGAGAGAGAGAGAGGGACAGAGAGAGAGAGAGAGAGGGACAGAGAGAGAGAGAGGGACAGAGAGAGAGAGAGGGACAGAGAGAGAGAGGGACAGAGAGAGAGAGAGAGAGACAGAGAGAGAGAGGGACAGAGAGAGAGGGGGGGACAGAGAGAGAGAGGGACAGAGAGAGAGAGAGGGACAGAGAGAGAGAGGGACAGAGAGAGAGAGAGGGACGGAGAGAGAGAGAGTCAGAGAGAGAGAGGGGGACAGAGAGAGAGAGAGGGACAGAGAGAGAGAGGGACAGAGATAGAGAGGGACAGAGAGAGAGAGAGGGACAGAGAGAGAGGGGGACAGAGAGAGAGAGAGAGGGACAGAGAGAGAGAGAGAGGGACAGAGAGAGAGAGGGACAGAGAGAGAGAGGGACAGAGAGAGAGAGAGGGACAGAGGGAGAGAGAGAGGGACAGAGAGAGAGAGAGGGACAGAGAGAGAGAGAGGGACAGAGAGAGAGAGAGGGACAGAGAGAGAGAGGGACAGAGAGAGAGAGAGGGACAGAGAGAGAGAGGGACAGAGAGAGAGAGAGGGACAAAGAGAGAGAGAGGGACAGAGAGAGAGAGGGGGACAGAGAGAGAGAGGGACAGAGAGAGAGAGAGAGGGACAGAGAGTGAGAAAGGGACAGAGAGAGAGAGAGGGACAGAGAGAGAGAGAGGGACAGAGAGAGAGAGGGACAGAGAGAGAGAGAGGGACAGAGAGAGAGAGAGGGACAGAGAGAGAGAGGGACAGAGAGAGAGAGTGACAGAGAGAGAGAGAGGGACAGAGAGAGAGAGGGACAGAGAGAGAGAGAGGGACAGAGAGAGAGGGACAGAGAGAGAGAGGGACAGAGAGAGAGAGGGGCAGAGAGAGAGAGGGACAGAGAGAGAGAGGGACAGAGAGAGAGAGAGAGACAGAGAGAGAGAGAGGGACAGAGATAGAGAGAGGGACAGAGAGAGAGAGAGAGAGGGAGAGAGGGACAGAGAGAGAGAGAGAGACAGAGAGAGAGAGAGGGACAGAGAGAGAGAGAGGGACAGAGAGAGAGAGAGGGACAGCGAGAGAGAGAGGGACAGAGAGAGAGAGGGACAGAGAATGAGAGGGACAGAGAGAGAGAGAGGGACAGAGAGGGTCAGACACTAACACAATACAGAAACACACTCAGAACCAAAAAAGAGCAATATATTAAGAATACACTCAGCTCCATGGAAGAATCCATTGATTCCAATTGTTTCTGGGACAACTTGAATAAACTACACAAAAAACAACACGACGATTTGGCCATTCAAAATGGGGACACATGGGTAAACCACTTTGAAAAATTATACCAGAAAAACACACTAAGACCAGAGCAACACCAAATATGCAAAAAACTGGAAAAGCTAGAAATGGCCATAAAAGATAACCAAAACCCGCTAGACGCCATAATAACAGAAAAAGAACTTCTTGAAAAACTCAAGGACCTGCGACCAGGAAAAGCTTGCGGGACAGACGGCATACTAAACGAGATGATTAAACACACAGACGACAAAATGAAACTGGCCCTCCTAAAACTCTTCAACTTGGTTCTGAGTGTCGGTTATTTCCCTGATATCTGGAACAAAGGACTCATAGCGCCCATATAAAAAAGTGGGGACAAAATCGACCAAACAACTATCGAGGCATCTGTTGTAAACAGTAACCTGGGAAGGTATTCTGTAGCATCATAAACAAAGACTTATAACTTCCTTGAGGAGCACAATGTCTTGAGTAAAAGCCAATTGGGTTCCTGCCAAACTATAGAACATCCAATCATATCTTCACCCTACAGACCCTAATTGACAAACACATTCACCATAACAAAAGCAAAATCTACGCATGCTTTGTAGATTTCCAGAAGGCTTTCGACTCCATCTGGCATGACGGTTTATTCCTGAAACTTATCGAAAGCGGTGGTAGGAGGGAAAACATATGATGTAATTAATCTATGTATACAAACAACAAATGTGCAGTTAAAATTGGAGACAAACAAACAAAATACTTCCCACAGGGGCGGGGGGTGACGCAGGGCTCGCCAATCTCACCGACACTCTTTAATATTTACATAAATGGATTGGCAAAATTACTTGAACAATCTACAGCACCCGCCTCACCCTATATGAATCCAAGGTTAAATTCCTCCTCTATGCAGACGACCTGGTTCTGCTGTCACCAACTAAGGAGGGTCTACAGCAGAACCTGGACCTGCTGGAGTCGTACTGCCAGACTTGGGCCCTGACAATAAATCCCCAAGAAACCAAAGTCCTTGTGTTCCAGCAAAGATCCAAACATCAAGGACCCAAAATAAATTTCACAGTAAGGAACAACCAAAATTGAACAAACCACTAACTACACATACTTGGGCTTAAAATCAGTTCTACGGGAAACTTCAAACTGGCTGTGAATGAACTGAAAGAGAAAGCAGAAGGGCTTTCTATGCCATCAAAAAAATCAATCCAAATAGAAATCCCAATTAGCATTTGGCTCAAAATTTTCAAATCAGTAATTGAACCAATTGCACTCTATGGCAGTGACGTATGGGGACCGCTAACACAACAAGAATTTGGAAAATGGGACAAACACCCAATTGAGATCCTATATGCACAATTCTGTAAAAGTATCCTCCGGACTCAAAGGAAAACAGTAAACAATGCATGCAGGGCGGAACTAGGCCAATATCCATTAATAATCACTATCCAAAAAAGAGCCACCAAATTTTGGAATCGCCTACAAATAAGCAACCCCAATGCTATCACTACGACGCCCTGAAATGCCAAGAGCTGACCATAAAGAAGAATACCCTCAGTCAACTAGTCCTGGGACTCAGTGAAAGTAACTACTAACAATACTAACAATAACCAGCCCCAGGACAGTGACAGGATAACACAAAGAATTCGACCCAACACAATCGTCGCTAAGCAAAAGGAAAAATATCTGACATATTGGGCAGAAACAACAAAAACCCAAAGCAAACTCAATTGCTACTTGTCCCTAAACAGACATACAACATAGCTGATTACCCTGACCATGGTAAAGGATAACAAACTGAGAAGAACCTTGACAATGGTACAGACTTAGCGAACATAGCCTAGCGATCGAAAAAGGCAGACACAGGCAGACCAGGCTGCCAAGAGAAGACAGGATGTGCTCTCACTGCAGTCAGGGAGTAGTGGAGACAGAGATGCACTTCCTCACAGCCTATGGAAAATATCAGGGCATCAGGGAGAATTTCGACCAAAAATTCTCACAAATATGCCCGGAATTCAGAAATCTGAATGACAACCAAAAACTCCATTCCTACTGGGGGAGGAGAGAAGCTGTGTTACACTGGCGGCACACTATGTTACAGCTTGCCATGAACAGAGGGACAACCAGTAAACTAAGAAAAGAGTATATATAAACAAGGCGAATGTAATATTTATACACTCAGGGATATAGCTGTTTATACACTGTATGAATAGAACTGCGTTTATGTGCTCAACCATAAATGTATTTTGATGCTTTGGCAACATAAGATGTACCTTATCATGCCAATTAAAGGCAATTTGGATTGAATTGAATTGAATTGACAGAGAGAGAGAGAGACAGAGAGAGAGTAGAAAGACTGTTTAAAATTAATATTGTTTTAAAAGTAATATTGTATATACCCAACAAATGTCAAATCGATTGACACCTACAGAATGTTGGAAAACTGTACCTTTTTGCTATGTAAGCTTTGGCAATATGGTTCTCTGTAAACTTTCATGCCAATAAAGCATTTGAACTGACTGAACTGAACTGAGAGAGGGACAGAGAGAGAGAGGAGGACAGAGAGAGAGAGGGACAGAGAGAGAGAGAGGGACAGAGAGAGAGGGACAGAGAGAGAGAGGGACAGAGAGAGAGAGAGGGAAAGAGAGAGAGAGAGGGGACCAGAGAGAGAGAGGGGAAGAGAGAGAGAGAGGGACAGAGAGAGAGAGAGGGACAGAGAGAGAGAGGGACAGAGAGAGAGAGGGACAGAGAGAGAGAGCGGGACAGAGAGAGAGAGAGACAGAGAGAGAGAGAGAGCGACAGAGAGAGAGAGAGGGGACAGAGAGAGAGAGGGACAGAGAGAGAGAGAGGGGACAGAGAGAGAGAGAGAGACAGAGAGAGAGGGGGACAGAGAGAGAGAGAGGGACAGAGAGAGAGAGAGGGACAGAGAGAGAGAGAGACAGAGAGAGAGAGAAGGAGGGACAGAGAGAGAGAGAGAGACAGAGAGAGAGAGGGACAGAGAGAGAGAGAGAGAGGGACAGAGAGAGAGAGAGGGACAGAGAGAGAGAGAGAGGGACAGAGAGAGAGAGAGAGACCGGACAGAGAGAGAGGGACAGAGAGAGAGAGAGGGACAGAGAGAGAGAGAGAGGGACAGAGAGAGAGAGAGGGACAGAGGAGAGAGAGAGGGACAGAGAGAGAGAGGGACAGAGAGAGAGAGAGAGAGACAGAGAGAGAGAGGGACAGAGAGAGAGAGGGACAGAGAGAGAGAGGGAGGGACAGAGAGAGAGAGGGGGACAGAGTGAGAGAGTGACAGAGAGAGAGGGGGACAGAGAGAGAGAGGGGACAGAGAGAGAGAGAGGGACAGAGAGAGAGAGAGGGACAGAGAGAGAGAGAGGGACAGCGAGAGAGAGAGGGACAGAGAGAGAGAGGGACGAGAGAGAGAGAGGGACGGGAGAGAGAGAGAGTCAGAGAGAGAGAGGGGGACAGAGAGAGAGAGAGGGACAGAGAGAGAGAGGGACAGAGATAGAGAGGGACAGAGAGAGAGAGAGGGACAGAGAGAGAGGGGGACAGAGAGAGAGAGAGAGGGACAGAGAGAGAGAGAGAGGGACAGAGAGAGGGAGGGACAGAGAGAGAGAGGGACAGAGAGAGAGAGAGGGACAGAGGGAGAGAGAGAGGGACAGAGAGAGAGAGAGGGACAGAGAGAGAGAGAGGGACAGAGAGAGAGAGAGGGACAGAGAGAGAGAGGGACAGAGAGAGAGAGGGACAGAGAGAGAGAGGGGGACAGAGAGATGAGAGAGGGACAGAGAGAGAGAGAGGGACAGAGAGAGAGAGAGGGAAAGAGAGAGAGAGAGGGACAGAGAGAGAAGAGGACAGAGAGAGAGAGAGAGGGACAGAGAGAGAGGCGGGACAGAGAGAGAGAGAGGGACAGAGAGAGAGAGAGGGACAGAGAGAGAGAGGGACAGAGAGAGAGAGAGAGACAGAGAGAGAGAGAGGGACAGAGAGAGAGGGACAGAGAGAGAGAGGGACAGAGAGAGAGAGAGGGACAGTGAGAGAGAGAGGGACAGAGAGAGAGAGGGACAGAGAGAGAGAGGGGGACAGAGAGAGAGAGAGGGACAGAGAGAGAGAGAGGGACAGAGAGAGAGAGGGACAGAGAGAGAGAGGGACAGAGAGAGAGAGCGTGACAGAGAGAGAGAGGGGGACAGAGAGAGAGAGGGACAGAGAGAGAGAGAGGGACAGAGAGAGAGAGAGAGACAGAGAGAGAGGGGACAGAGAGAGAGAGAGGGACAGAGAGAGAGAGAGGGGACAGAGAGAGAGAGAGACAGAGGAGAGAGAGAAGGAGGGACTGAGAGAGAGAGAGGAGACAGAGAGAGAGAGAGGGACAGAGAGAGAGAGAGAGAGGGACAGACAGAGAGAGAGGGACAGAGAGAGAGAGAGAGGGACAGAGAGAGAGAGAGAGAGGGACAGAGAGAGAGAGAGGGACAGAGAGAGAGAGAGAGAGGGCACAGAGAGAGAGAGAGGGACAGAGAGAGAGAGAGGGACAGAGAGAGAGAGGGACAGAGAGAGAGAGAGAGAGACAGAGAGAGAGAGGGACAGAGAGAGAGGGGGGGACAGAGAGAGAGAGGGACAGAGAGAGAGAGAGGGACAGAGAGAGAGAGGGACAGAGAGAGAGAGAGGGACGGAGAGAGAGAGAGTCAGAGAGAGAGAGGGGACAGAGAGAGAGAGAGGGACAGAGAGAGAGAGGGACAGAGATAGAGAGGGACAGAGAGAGAGAGAGGGACAGAGAGAGAGGGGGACAGAGAGAGAGAGAGAGGGACAGAGAGAGAGAGGAGAGAGGGACAGAGAGAGGGAGGGACAGAGAGAGAGAGGGACAGAGAGAGAGAGAGGGACAGAGGGAGAGAGAGAGGGACAGAGAGAGAGAGAGGGAACAGAGAGAGAGAGAGGGACAGAGAGAGAGAGAGGGACAGAGAGAGAGAGGGACAGAGAGAGAGAGAGGGACAGAGAGAGTGAGGGACAGAGAGAGAGAGAGGGACAAAGAGAGAGAGAGGGACAGAGAGAGAGAGGGGGACAGAGAGAGAGAGGGACAGAGAGAGAGAGAGGTGACAGAGAGAGAGAGAGAGGGACAGAGAGAAGCAGAGAGGGACAGAGAGAGAGAGAGGGACAGAGAGAGAGAGAGGGACAGCGAGAGTGAGGGGACAGAGAGGAGGGGACAGAGAGTGAGAGAGGGACAGAGAGAGAGAGGGGACAGAGCGAGAGGGACAGAGCGAGAGAGGGACAGAGAGAGAGAGGGACAGATAGAGAGAGAGGGACAGAGAGAGAGAGAGACAGAGAGCGAGAGAGAGACAGAGACAGCGAGACAGAGAGGCGAGAGGCAGAAAGAGCGAGAGATAGCCAGGGAGACATAGAGAGAGTGAGAGAGCGTGAGACAGAGAGCGAGAGACAGAGAGCGGAGAGACAGAGAGTGAGACAGAGTTGCACAGAGGGAGAGACAGACAGAGAGACACACACACTGAAACAATATTCTAGTCATTTGCACTGGACTGGAACATTGCGATGGAATATCACTGATCCATATTCTAGTCATTTGCAATGGAATATCACATGATCAATATTCTAGTCATTTGCATTGTAATGGAACAATGCAATTGAATATCACTGATCAATATTCTAGTCATTTGCGATGGAATATCACTAATCAATATTCTAGTCATTTGCAATGTAATATCACTGATCAATATTCTAGTCATTTGCGATGGAATATCACTGATCAATATTCTTGTCATTTGCAATGGAATATCATTGATCATTACGCTAGTCAGTTGCAATGTAATATCACTGATCAATTTTCTAGTCATTTGCAATGTAATATCACTGATCAATATTCTAGTCATTTGCAATGTAATATCACTGATCAATATTCTAGTCATTTGCAATGGAATATCACTGATCAATATTCTAGTCATTTGCAATGTAATGGAATATTGCAATGTAATATCACTGATCAATATTCTAGTCATTTGCAATGTAATATCACTGATCAATATTCTAGTCATTTGTAATGGATAGGAATATTGCAATGTAATATCACTGTTCAATATTCTAGTCATTTGCAATGTAATATCACTACTCAATATTCTAGTCATTTGCAATGTAATATCACTGATCAATATTCAAGTAATTTGCAATGTAATATCACTGATCAATATTCAAGTAATTTGCAATGTAATATCACTGATCAATATTCTAGTCATTTGCAATGTAATGGAATATTGCAATGGAATATCACTGATCAAAATTCTAGTCATTTGCAATGTAATATCACTGATCAATATTCAAGTCATTTGCAATGTAATATCACTGATCATTAATCAAGTCATTTGCAATGTAATGGAATATTGCAATGTAATATCACTGATCAATATTCTAGTCATTTGCAATGTAATATCACTGATCAATATTCAAGTCATTTGCAATGTAATGGAATATTTCAATGTAATATCACTGATCAATATTCTAGTCATTTGCAATGTAATATCACTGATCAAAATTCTAGTCATTTGCAATGTAATATCACTGATCAATATTCTAGTCATTTGCAATGTAATATCACTGATCAACATTCAAGTCATTTGCAATGTAATGGAATATCGCAATGTAATATCACTGATCAATATTCAAGTCATTTGCAATGTAATGGAATATTGCAATGTAATATCACTGATCAATATTCTAGTCATTTGTAATGTAATGGAATATTGCAATGTAATATCACTGTTCAATATTCTAGTCATTTGCAATGTAATATCACTACTCAATATTCTAGTCATTTGCAATGTAATATCACTGATCAATATTCAAGTCATTTGCAATGTAATGGAATATTGCAATGTAATATCACTGATCAATATTCAAGTCATTTGCAATGTAATGGAATATTGCAATGTAATATCACTGATCAATATTCTAGTCATTTGTAATGTAATGGAATATTGCAATGTAATATCACTGTTCAATATTCTAGTCATTTGCAATGTAATATCACTACTCAATATTCTAGTCATTTGCAATGTAATATCACTGATCAATATTCAAGTAATTTGCAATGTAATATCACTGATCAATATTCAAGTAATTTGCAATGTAATATCACTGATCAATATTCTAGTCATTTGCAATGTAATATCACTGATCAATATTCAAGTCATTTGCAATGTAATGGAATATTGCAATGTAATATCACTGATCAATATTCAAGTCATTTGCAATGTAATGGAATATTGCAATGGAATATCACTGATCAATATTCCAGTCATTTGCAATGTAATATCACTGATCGATATTCTAGTCATTTGCTATTTAATATCACTGATCAATATTCTAGTCATTTGCAATGTAATGGAATATTGCAATGGAATATCACTGATCAATATTCTAGTCTTTTGCAATGTAAAGGTAATGACAAAGGGTTTTTGACCCAAAACGTTGACTCTAATTTCTCTGCAGTCGTTGACTGGCCTGCTGAGTTTTTCCAGCTTTTCCTGTTGTTATTTCCCTTGCCAGAGTGCTGGCCTGGGCTATCCATGGATTAGCATGTCAATGGACAGACCCCCTAGGGAGCAAAGCCAACATGTCAATGGCTCAAGGGGTGGACTCTAAATCTGCTGACCTGTGGGTGGGAGGGTCCCAGTCCTGGGGGTGGGAGGGTCCCAGTCCCGGGGGCGGAGGGTCCCAGTCCTAATCCCTCCTTCCTCCAGAAGGGCCATTTCTCTCAATCTGCTGTGTGTGTGTATGCTGTGTGCAAATTCTCGCTGTCTCCATCTTTAACTCTTTAGATCCTCTGGTTTCTAATGTAATGTAATTGTTTGTAATGGGATGTTGTTGGGAGATTGTCTGTGTAACTGAGAGACGGAGCCCTGGGCTCTTGCTGTGCTTTTTTTTATCATTGCTTTGTTTATTAATCAATCTCATTTCTCTCTCTCTTTTCTCCCAAGGACATTTATTATATTTGCAAAGCTGTACCAAGATGCAGAGAGAGCGAGCGTGCTTTGGGACGAGGAATACCTGGGACAAGAGCTTCCTCCGCAGTGGACAGTCCGAGGCCTTCGCCAGAGGCTGCACCCAATGGGCCCCCGTGAGTTTGTGTCTGTTTAATACCCCGGCCTTTCATTTCCTCTCAGGGAGCCTGGAATTCTGGGGCCTGGGGTTAACTTGTTCCTGCTGGATTGTGGACCTGGAGTTTTCAACAGGTTTAAAGCAGCCCTGGCCTTGCAATGTGGCACAAACACGTTAACCCCTGGTGCGGGACAAAGAGGCCCCCCAAGAGGAAATCAAAGCCCTCAGCGTGAACCCGTGTTATAATTCCACAATAATGCTGGTGGTTTGGGCAGTGCCATTAATTTGAGGCTTCAATGAGATGTGCGGTAGACATTTTAATTCATGTTGCTGTGGTTCCGATTGTGGATTTATTAGTGTCTATTTCACTCCAGCTTTCCATCTCTCTCTCGCCAGCTTTCTCTGTCTCTCTCTCGCCAGCTTTCTCTGTCTCTCTCTCGCCAGCTTTCTCTGTCTCTCTCTCGCCAGCTTTCTCTGTCTCTCTCCAGCTTTCTCTGTCTCTCTCTCGCCAGCTTTCTCTGTCTCTCTCTCTCCAGCTTTCTCTGTCTCCCTCGCGCCAGCTTTCTCTGTCTCTCTCTCCAGCTTTCCAATTCCAATTCCAATTCAAATGCTTTATTGGCATGAAAGTTTACAGAGAACCATATTGCCAAAGCTTACAGAGCAAAAAGGTACAGTTTTCCAACATTCTGTAGGTGTCAATCGATTTGACATTTGTTGGGTACATACAATATTACTTTTAAACAATATTAATTTTAAACAGTCTTTCTACTTCATTTGGTACGTTCAATATTAATTTTAAACAGTCTTACTTTTAAACAGTCCTCAGGTTGTGACATGTTGTTACATATTTGGCCCCAAGGTATGGTCTGTCTCCTTCTCCCAGGACTAATCTCAATTTTGACAGGTCATCCAATTCCTTGAAATCTGGGGTTGTTTGGCTTAGCTTGTTGAATAATATGTTTCTTGATGTGTTGAATTTTTCGCATTTTAGGAGGAAATGCATTTCTGTTTCAACCTCGCCGGCCAGACATTGATCGCATATTCTATTCTCTCTAGGCTGCCAGGATTTCTTGTATCTGCCTTTTTCAATTTCCAGTTGGTGGTCGCTTAGTCTGTACCTGGTGAGGGTCTGTCTCTGTTTTGTGTCTCTGATGGTCGTGAGGTAGTCTGCCAGTTTATATTCTCTTTTTAGGGCCCGGTAACATTCTAATCTGCTTTGGCTTTCGGTTATTTTGTTCCAATGTTCCAGGTAGGTTTCTTTGCATTGTTTAATGATTTGGTTCACTCGGATTGGTGTTTGGACGGCTGTGTTGGTCTGGGGCTGGTCAGGGTCCGGCTGAGTACTTAGTTTCAGTAGCAGCTGACTCAGGGGACTCTTTTCTGGGTTTAGCTCTTGGGTCTGAAAGGCTTTGAAATGAAGGGTGTCTGGGGAGCTAGATTTGAGGTGATTTAGGAAGTTTAGTGCTCGTTTTTGGATGTTTATTATCAGTGGGTATCTGCCTAGTTCGGCTCTGCATGCATTTGTTGGCGTTTTTCTTTGGGTGCGAAGGATGCTTCGGCAGAATTCTGCATGTAGGGCTTCTATTGTGTGTTTTTCCCATTTAGTGTAGCTTTGGTGATTTAGCGGGCCCCATACTTCACTACCGTACAGTGCAATGGGCAGGATTATGCTGTCAAATATTTTGAGCCAGATTTTGATTGGGATTTGGATGTTGTAGAATTTTCTTTTTATTGCATATAGGGCTCTTCGGGCTTTTTCTTTTAGTGCATTCACTGCTATGCTGAAGCTCCCTGATGCTGTAATAGTTAGACCAAGGTAGGTGTAGCTCATAGTGTGTCCTATAGTGGTATCACTGAGGGTAAACTGGTATTTGTTTTCCTGACATCTGGGCCTTTTTTGAAAAATCATGATGTTGGTTTTCTTTAGATTTACTGTTAGAGCCCAATTTTGGCAGTATTTGTCGAGTAGGTCTAGTTGTTGCTGTAATCCCTGTTCTGTGGGGGACAGCAGAACCAGGTCGTCCGCATAGAACAGGGATTTCACTTCTCCATCAAGGAGACGGAGACCTGGTGACTCGCTTTGCTCCAGCATGTCTGCTCTCTCTCGCCAGCTTTCTCTGTCTCTCTCCAGCATTCAGTTCAGTTCAGTTCAGTTCAAATGCTTTATTGGCATGAAAGTTTACAGAGAACCATATTGCCAAAGCTTACATAGCAAAAAGGTACAGTTTTCCAACATTCTGTAGGTGTCAATCGATTTGACATTTGTTGGGTATATACAATATTACTTTTAAACAATATTAATTTTAAACAGTCTTTCTACTTCATTTGGTACGTTCAATATTAATTTTAAACAGTCTTACTTTTAAACAGTCCTCAGGTTGTGACATGTTGTTACATATTTAGCCCCAAGGTATGGTCTGTCTCCTTCTCCTAGGACTAATCTCAATTTTGACAGATCATCCAATTCCTTGAAATCTGGGGTTGTTTGGCTTAGCTTGTTGAATAATATGTTTCTTGATGTGTTGAATTTTTCGCATTTTAGGAGGAAATGCATTTCTGTTTCAACCTCGCCAGCCAGACATTGATCGCATATTCTATTCTCTCTAGGCTGCCAGGATTTCTTGTATCTGCCTTTTTCAATTTCCAGTTGGTGGTCGCTTAGTCTGTACCTGGTGAGGGTCTGTCTCTGTTTTGTGTCTCTGATGGTCGTGAGGTAGTCTGCCAGTTTATATTCTCTTTTTAGGGCCCGGTAACATTCTAATCTGCTTTGGCTTTCGGTTATTTTGTTCCAATGTTCCAGGTAGGTTTCTTTGCATTTTTTAATGATTTGGTTCACTCGGATTGGTGTTTGGACGGCTGTGTTGGTCTGGGGCTGGTCAGGGTCCGGCTGAGTACTTAGTTTCAGTAGCAGCTGACTCAGGGGACTCTTTTCTGGGTTTAGCTCTTGGGTCTGAAAGGCTTTGAAATGAAGGGTGTCTGGGGAGCTAGATTTGAGGTGATTTAGGAAGTTTAGTGCTCGTTTTTGGATGTTTATTATCAGTGGGTATCTGCCTAGTTCGGCTCTGCATGCATTTGTTGGCGTTTTTCTTTGGGTGCGAAGGATGCTTCGGCAGAATTCTGCATGTAGGGCTTCTATTGTGTGTTTTTCCCATTTAGTGTAGCTTTGGTGATTTAGCGGGCCCCATACTTCACTACCGTACAGTGCAATGGGCAGGATTATGCTGTCAAAAATTTTGAGCCAGATTTTGATTGGGATTTGGATGTTGTAGAATTTTCTTTTTATTGCATATAGGGCTCTTCGGGCTTTTTCTTTTAGTGCATTCACTGCTATGCTGAAGCTCCCTGATGCTGTAATAGTTAGACCAAGGTAGGTGTAGCTCATAGTGTGTCCTATAGTGGTATCACTGAGGGTAAACTGGTATTTGTTTTCCTGACATCTGGGTCTTTTCTGAAAAATCATGATGTTGGTTTTCTTTAGATTTACTGTTAGAGCCCAATTTTGGCAGTATTTGTCGAGTAGGTCTAGTTGTTGCTGTAATCCCTGTTCTGTGGGAGACAGCAGAACCAGGTCGTCCGCATAGAACAGGGACTTCACTTCTCCATCCAGGAGACGGAGACCTGGTGACTCGCTTTGCTCCAGCATGTCTGCTAATTCATTTATGTATATGTTGAACAGGGTCGGGCTCAAATTGCAGCCCTGCCGGACGCCTCTTCTCTGGGTGAAGAAATCGGTGCGTTTGTCTCCAATTTTGACCCCGCATTTGTTTTTCAGATACATTGATTTAATAAGGTCATAGACTTTGCCCCCTATTCCACACTGAAGAAGTTTATAATAGAGCCCTTCGTGCCATATAGAGTCAAAGGCTTTCTTGAAGTCGATGAAACAGGCGAATATTTTCCCATTTTTTGTTTGGTGTTTATGTTTTTCAATGAGGGTGTGAAGGGTATAGATATGGTCGGCGGTGCGGTGTTTTGGAAGAAAGCCTATTTGGTTTTTTCTGAGGATATTATGTTTGTTAAGAAAATCAAGTAATCTACTATTTAGAATACTGCAGAATAACTTCCCTAGACAACTGTTGACACAGATGCCGCGGTAGTTATTTGGGTCTGATTTGTTTCCGCTTTTATATATGGGGTAGATTAGTCCTTGGCACCAGATATCGGGAAAACAGCCTGAACGTAATATGATGTTGAATAATTTGAGTACCGCACCCTGCATCTCCATATTGCTGAACTTGAGCATTTCATTTTTGATGTTGTCTGGGCCACAGGCTTTCTTTAGGTGGAGAGATTTTGTTTTTGTGGCCATTTCTTTCCATGTGATTGGGGAGTCTAGAGGGTTTTGGTTGTCTTTGATTGTTGCTTCTAATGTGTGGAGTTTTTCTGTGACCTGATGTTGACTTGGGTTTGTTTCGTTTATTGGGATGTCTTTGTAGAGGTTTTCAAAATGTGTTCTCCAGATGTCGCCATCTTGGATTGGTAATGCTTGCAATTGTGTTGTACTCAGGTTATTCCACATTTCCCAGAATTGTTTTGGGTTGGTGGAGTTTTCAATTTCTTCTAGTATTTTGTGGGTATAGTTTTGTGTTTTGTTCCTAATGGTGTGTTTATATCTTTTGAGGGTTTCATTGTATCTAGTACGTAGGTCCGGATTGTTTGGTTGGCGATGCTTTTGGTTTGATATTTTTCTCAGGTCTTTTCTGGCATTTTTGCATTCGTGGTCAAACCATTTCTTATTTTTATTTTGTCTTTTGTGACTCTTCCTCTTCTGTTTCACGAGGTCGGCTTTTACAGCTGCCTCATGAAAGATCATATTTATATCCTCTATGGCCATGTTTACCCCATCTCTGGTGATCTCATATAGATTTTCTTTAAATTTTGAAATTTTACTTGTGAGATCAGGTGAATTTAGTGCTGTGATGAATTTATCTCCACTGTCTGGGGCCCATCTGTATGTCTGGTTTATTTTATGTAGCTTACTGGGTTCCTTTTTTGTGTCTGTAGTTTGGGCAGAAAGTTTAAGGTACACATTTATTTGGTTATGGTCTGAGAGGGGGGATTGCTGCCTGACAGTGAATGCGTTGATATCGCAGGGGTCCAGGTCAGTGATTGTATAATCCACCACACTAGACCCAAGAGTTGAGGAATATGTGAGTCTCCCTAAGGAGTCCCCTCTGAACCTACCGTTAACTATGTACAGGCCTAAGGCTCGGCAGAGTTGCACTACCTCCCTACCGCTTTTATTTATTTCACAATCGAGGTTGTTTCGGTTTGCGATGGCTGGTGTGACATATAGAGGGGTCTGGCCAAACACATGGTTGTTGCCCTGTGGGTCTATGAAGTCAGGTTCACATCCTGTCCTTGCATTTAGGTCCCCACATAGTAGCACCTTTCCTTGGGCCTGGAAATGGCTGATTTCCATGTGGAGAGTGTCAAATATCTCCTCTTCAAAATATGGCGATTCTATTGGAGGTATGTAGATCGCACATAAGTAAACATCGTTTTTTGCTATTCCTATATTTTTATCTAATTTTAGCCATACGTGTGATTTTCCCTGTTTTATCGGTGAGATGTGTTTGTTCAGTTCTCCTTTATACCACACCAGGATTCCCCCGGAGGTTCTGCCCTTGCGTGTCTTAATGTTCTTTACTGAAGGCACAATAATTTCATGGTACATTGGGGGACAGTGGGTCGGCATGTCCTTTTGGCACCATGTTTCTGTTAACACAATTATATCAATGTCTTTTATAGCTTTTAGGAATTCAGGGTCTGTACTCTTCATCCCAAAAGTTGAGGAGCGGAGGCCCTGGATATTCCAGCAGCTTATGTGGAAAGAACGCATTTATATAGTTCAATAAAACGAAATAAAATGGACCTATTTTGTGGGATGAGTGTGGAAACACTATTTTCTATACTGCTAAATGATGATTTAGTATAAATTTCATGAGGCATGCACATATATCTATCTAATAGTAGTAATAATACTGATAAGATAACAATAATGATAATGATAAATAACAATATTAATAATTTCTCCGGCTTTCTATCAGGCTGTTCAGCATCGTCATGATCTTTCTCAGTTCTTGGTCTACAGTCTGTGGTCTAGAGGGTGGTCTTGGGTCAGGTATAAAAGCACGGTTCTGTTGTTGGTTTTGTAAAGGGGGGTGGGGGACATTGGTGGTCCTGTTTGGGTTACGGCTCCCAATGGTAGAGGGGGTGGGAGGGCTGCGTCTTTTGGCAGTGTTTATGAGGTTTTTTGCAAAGACCCACATCCGCTGTTTGAGTAGATGTATTTCGTCATAGAGGTCCCTTGTGTTGATGTTTGGATGATGGGCCAGGTAGACGTTGGGGAAGACAGAATATCTCGTGTCGATCTCCCTGTTGGTGTTGTGGATTATATAGGCTGGGGTGTCCTTTCTGGGCAGTAGTGTGGAGATCACGATCCGCGCCTCGGGGAATTCCTTGCTGGCCTTTTCCGCCATCCTGCTCACCGCCCTAGCAGTGCCTTCCCGTAGGGTGCGTAGGTCGTTTGTGCCTGTGTGGATCACAAGCCATTTGGGGCTTCCAAGGGATTCTTTGTTCAGGATCTTCATTGCATGTTCTGTGTTGCTGCACCATTTTTTCAGGACTTGATGACCTGGGAACAGCCTCTGGGGGTCCAGAAACTTTCCGTTGGAGTCGGTCAGCAGGACCGCCTGAGGGGCTGGTTTTTCAGACTGGGTAGCAGTAGTCTGGGCAGGACTCGACTGATGGCTGGTTGTTGGCTGGGTTTCTGGGATATGTTGTGTGGCAGGAGCGGGGTTTGAGGCTTTCGGTGTGTCCTCGTGTGGGGGGGCATCTGACGGGTTCTGCGTCCCTGTGTGTGAGGACTGGGTAGCGGTAGTCTGGGCAGGACTCGACTGAGGGCTGGTTGTTGGCTGGGTTTCTGTGGTGAGCTGTGTGGCAGGAGCGGGGTTTGTGGCTTTCGGTGTGTCCTCGTGTGGGGTGGCATCCGACATTCTCTGTCTCTCTCTCACGCTTTCTCTGTCTCTCTCTCGCCAGCTTTCTCTGTCTCTCTCTCTCCAGCTTTCTCTGTCTCTCTCTCGCCAGCTTTCTCTGTCTCTCTCGCTCCAGCTTTCTCTGTCTCTCTCTCGCCAGCTTTCTCTCTCTCTCTCTCCAGCTTTCTCTGTCTCTCTCTCTCCAACTTTCTCTGTCTCTCTCTCTCCAGCTTTCTCTGTCTCTCTCTCTCTCCAGCTTTCTCTGTCTCTCTCTCTCCAGCTTTCTCTGTCTCTCTCTCTCCACCTTTCTCTGTCTCTCTCTCGCCAGCTTTCTTTGTCTCTCTCTCGCCAGCTTTCTCTGTCTCTCTCACCAGCTCTCTCTCTCTCTCTCTCCAGCTTACTCTGTCTCTCTCTCCAGCTTTCAATTCAATTCAATTCAATTTCAATTCAAATGCTTTATTGGCACGAAAGTTTACAGAGAACCATATTGCCAAAGCTTACATTGCAAAAAGGTACAGATTTCTAACATTCTGTCGGTGTCAATCGATTTGACATTTGTTGGGTACATACAATATTACTTTTAAACAATATTAATTTTAAACAGTCTTTGTACCTCATTTGGTACGTTCAATATTAATTTTAAACAGTCTTAATTTTAAACAGTCCTCAGGTTGTGACATGTTGTTACATATTTGGCCCCAAGGTATGGTCTGTCTCCTTCTCCTAGGACTAATCTCAATTTTGACAGATCATCCAATTCCTTGAAATCTGGGGTTGTTTGGCTTAGCTTGTTGAATAATATGTTTCTTGATGTGTTGAATTTTTCGCATTTTAGGAGGAAATGCATTTCTGTTTCAACCTCGCCAGCCAGACATTGATCGCATATTCTATTCTCTCTAGGCTGCCAAGATTTCTTGTATCTGCCTTTTTCAATTTCCAGTTGGTGGTCGCTTAGTCTGTACCTGGTGAGGGTCTGTCTCTGTTTTGTGTCTCTGATGGTCGTGAGGTAGTCTGCCAGTTTATATTCTCTTTTTAGGGCCCGGTAACATTCTAATCTGCTTTGGCTTTCGGTTATTTTGTTCCAATGTTCCAGGTAGGTTTCTTTGCATTTTTTAATGATTTGGTTCACTCGGATTGGTGTTTGGACGGCTGTGTTGGTCTGGGGCTGGTCAGGGTCCGGCTGAGTACTTAGTTTCAGTAGCAGCTGACTCAGGGGACTCTTTTCTGGGTTTAGCTCTTGGGTCTGAAAGGCTTTGAAATGAAGGGTGTCTGGGGAGCTAGATTTGAGGTGATTTAGGAAGTTTAGTGCTCGTTTTTGGATGTTTATTATCAGTGGGTATCTGCCTAGTTCGGCTCTGCATGCATTTGTTGGCGTTTTTCTTTGGGTGCGAAGGATGCTTCGGCAGAATTCTGCATGTAGGGCTTCTATTGTGTGTTTTTCCCATTTAGTGTAGCTTTGGTGATTTAGCGGGCCCCATACTTCACTACCGTACAGTGCAATGGGCAGCATTATGCTGTCAAATATTTTGAGCCAGATTTTGATTGGGATTTGGATGTTGTAGAATTTTCTTTTTATTGCATATAGAGCTCTTCGGGCTTTTTCTTTTAGTGCATTCACTGCTATGCTGAAGCTCCCTGATGCTGTAATAGTTAGACCAAGGTAGGTGTAGCTCATAGTGTGTCCTATAGTGGTATCACTGAGGGTAAACTGGTATTTGTTTTCCTGACATCTGGGCCTTTTTTGAAAAATCATGATGTTGGTTTTCTTTAGATTTACTGTTAGAGCCCAATTTTGGCAGTATTTGTCGAGTAGGTCTAGTTGTTGCTGTAATCCCTGTTCTGTGGGAGACAGCAGAACCAGGTCATCCGCATAGAACAGGGATTTCACTTCTCCATCCAGGAGACGGAGACCTGGTGACTCGCTTTGCTCCAGCATGTCTGCTAATTCATTTATGTATATGTTGAACAGGGTCGGGCTCAAATTGCAGCCCTGCCGGACGCCTCTTCTCTGGGTGAAGAAATCGGTGCGTTTGTCTCCAATTTTGACCCCGCATTTGTTTTTCAGATACATTGATTTAATAAGGTCATAGACTTTGCCCCCTATTCCACACTGAAGAAGTTTATAATAGAGCCCTTCGTGCCATATAGAGTCAAAGGCTTTCTTGAAGTCGATGAAACAGGCGAATATTTTCCCATTTTTTGTTTGGTGTATATGTTTTCCAATGAGGGTGTGAAGGGTATAGATATGGTCGGCTGTGCGGTGTTTTGGAAGAAAGCCTATTTGGTTTTTTCTGAGGATATTATGTTTGTTAAGAAAATCAAGTAATCTACTATTTAGAATACTGCAGAATAACTTCCCTAGACAACTGTTGACACAGATGCCGCGGTAGTTATTTGGGTCTGATTTGTTTCCACTTTTATATATGGGGGAGATTAGTCCTTGGCACCAGATATCGGGAAAACAGCCTGAGCGTAATATGATGTTGAATAGTTTGAGTATCGCACCCTGCATCTCCATATTGCTGAACTTGATCATTTCATTTTTGATGTTGTCTGGGCCACAGGCTTTCTTTAGGTGGAGAGATTTTGTTTTTGTGGCCAGTTCTTTCCATGTGATTGGGGAGTCTAGAGGGTTTTGGTTGTCTTTAATTGTTGCTTCTAATGTGTGGAGTTTTTCTGTGACCTGATGTTGACTTGGGTTTGTTTCGTTTATTGGGATGTCTTTGTAGAGGTTTTCAAAATGTGTTCTCCAGATGTCGCCATCTTGGATTGGTAATGCTTGCAATTGTGTTGTACTCAGGTTATTCCACATTTCCCAGAATTGTTTTGGATTGGTGGAGTTTTCAATTTCTTCGAGTATTTTGTGGGTATAGTTTTGTGTTTTGTTCCTAATGGTGTGTTTATATCTTTTGAGGGTTTCATTGTATCTAGTACGTAGGTCCGGATTGTTTGGTTGCCGATGCTTTTGGTTTGATATTTTTCTCAGGTCTTTTCTGGCATTTTTGCATTCGTGGTCAAACCATTTCTTATTTTTATTTTGTCTTTTGTGACGCTTCCTCTTCTGTTTCACAAGGTCGGCTTTTACAGCTGCCTCATGGAAGATCATATTTATATCCTCTATGGCCATGTTTACACCATCTCTGGTGATCTCATATAGATTTTCTTTAAATTTTGATATTTTACTTGTGAGATCAGGTGACTTTAGTGCTGTGATGAATTTTTCTCCACTGTCTGGGGCCCATCTGTATGTCTGGTTTATTTTATGGAGCTTACTGGGTTCCTTTTTTGTGTCTGTAGTTTGGGCAGAAAGTTTAAGGTACATATTTATTTGGTTATGGTCTGAGAGGGGGGATTGCTGCCTGACAGTGAATGAGTTGATATCGCAGGGGTCCAGGTCAGTGATTGTATAGTCCACCACACTAGACCCAAGAGTTGAGGAGTATGTGAGTCTCCCTAGGGAGTCCCCTCTGAACCTACCATTAACTATGTACAGGCCTAAGGCTCGGCAGAGTTGCACTACCTCCCTACCGCTTTTATTTATTTCGCGATCAAGGTTGTTCCGATTTGCGATGGCTGGTGTGACATCTAAAGGGGTCTGGCCAAACACATGGTTGTTTCCCTGTGGGTCTATGAAGTCAGGTTCACAACCAGTCCTTGCATTTAGGTCCCCACATATTATCACCTTTCCTTGGGCCTGGAAATGGCTGATTTCCATGTGGAGAGTATCAAATAACTCCTCTTCGAAATATGGCGATTCTATTGGAGGTATGTAGATCGCACATAAGTAAACATCTTTTTTTGCTATTCCTATATTTTTATCTAGTTTTAGCCATACGTGTGATTTTCCCTGTTTTACCGGTGAGATGTGTTTGTCCAGTTCTCCCTTATACCACACCAATATTCCCCCGGAGGTTCTGCCCTTGCGTGTTTTAGTGTTCTTTACTGAGGGCACAATGATTTCATGGTACATTGGAGGACAGTGGGTCGGCACGTCTTTTTGGCACCATGTTTCTGTTAACACAATTATATCAATGTCTTTTATAGCTTTTAGGAATTCAGGGTCTGTACTCTTCATCCCAAAAGTTGAGGAGCAGAGGCCCTGGATTTTCCAGCAGCTTATGTGGAAAGAACGCATTTATATAGTTCAAAAAAACGAAATAAAATGGACCTATTTTGTGGGATGAGTGTGGAAACACTATTTTCTATAATGCTAAATGATGATTTAGTATAAATTTCATGAGGCATGCACATATATCTATCTAATAATAGTAATAATACTGATAAGATAACAATAATGATAATGATAAATAACAATATTAATAATTTCTCCGGCTTTCTATCAGGCTGTTGAGCATCATCATGATCTTTCTCAGTTCTTGGTCTACAGTCTGTGGTCTAGAGGGGGTTCTTGGGTCAGGTATAAAAGCACGGTTCTGTTGTTGGTTTTGTAATGGGGGGTGGGGGACATTGGTGGTCCTGTTTGGGCTCCCAATGGTAGAGGGGGTGGGAGGGCTGCGTCTTTTGGCAGTGTTTATGAGGTTTCTTGCGAAGACCCACATCCGCTGTTTGAGTAGATGTATTTCGTCATAGAGGTCCCTTGTGTTGATGTTTGGATGATGGGCCAGGGAGACGTTGGGGAGGACAGAACATCTCGTGTCGATCTCCCTGTTGGTGTTGTGGATTATATAGGCTGGGGTGTCCTTTCTGGGCAGTAGTGTGGAGATCACGATCCGCGCCTCGGGGAATTCCCTGCTGGCCTTTTCCGCCATCCTGCTCACCGCCCTAGCAGTGCCTTCCTGTAGGGTGCGTAGGTCTTTCGTGCCTGTGTGGATCACAATCCATTTGGGGCTTCCAAGGGATTCTTTGTTCAGGATCTTCATTGCTTGGTCTGTGTTGCTGCACCATTTTTTCAGGACTTGATGGTCTGGGAACAGCCTCTGGGGGTCCAGAAACTTTCTGTTGGAGTCGGTCAGCAGGACCGCCTGAGGGGCTGGTTTTTCAGACTGGGTAACAGTAGTCTGGGTAGGACTCGTCTGGTGGCTGGTTGTTGGCTGGGTTTCTGGGATATGTTGTGTGGCAGGAGCGGGGTTTGGGGCTTTCGGTGTGTCCTCGTTTGGGGGGGTATCTGTCGGTTTTTGTGTTCCTGTGTGTGAGGACTGGGTAGTAGTAGTCTGGGCATGACTCGACTGAGGGCTGGTTGGAGCGGGGTTTGTGGCTTTCGGTGTGTCTTCGTGTGGGGTGGCATCCGGCGGGTTCTGTGTCCTTGTGTGTGTTGTTTTTGTGTCCTCAGGTTTTTGGACCTTAAGAGGTTTGTGTTGCCTGCTGAGCCTTTCTACGGTCTCCTTCGTTTTATTTAGTTGAGTACGGAGTTCTTTGATCTCATTTCTTTGCTCCTCTATGGTCTTTCTCAGCTTGTGGATGGTGGACTCGTGTTCCGTTTTTAGCTGTTTGAATTCCTCCTTCAAATTCTTGGCCAGTGTTTCTCTGTATTCGTTGAAATCAAGTTCTAGTTTGGCCAGATTCTCTTTCATCATTTTGTTTTCGTTGAGAGGTGTGGGGGGGGTGGAGATGGTCAGGGAGGTGTGTGTCTCTGCTGGACTCTCTTCTTCTTCTTCCGCTTGGCTCTCATCATCCTCTGTTCGACTCTCTTTTGCCTCCTGTCCATTGGTCCTATTTGTGTCTGCCTTAGTTTTCAACTGGGGGAATTCCTTTTCGAAGGAGTCCAGATTTTCTACATTCCCCTGTATCATGATCTTTCCTTTTTTGTTGTAGTAGCTTATGGTTAGCAGGGGGTCATCTTTATCTAGATTTCCATCTTTACATATTTTCAGTCTGCCTCCACTGCCAATACCTTCGCTGGAGACGTATGCGTAGTATTTTTGTAAAGTCTCCTTCCATGAGGGAACGGAGTCGGTGTAGAATATGAGGTTGTTCTTCGTCTTAATCCCTTTGTGTGTGGTATAGTCAATGTAGAGGACCTCCGGGTTACTTTTTAGTGTTATGTCCTTGTGTTTTTCCTTTGCTTTATTTTTTGTGCATTGCTCAGGATATTTCATTTCCCTGCTCATTGTAGTCGTTTGTTTTTGTCTCAGGTAGATAACTTTTTTTCTCTTTTTTGTGTCGTGTTCCACCTTATCCCACTTTTAGGTCCAAAATTGAGAGTTTTTCAGGGGTTCATCTTTGATATAGCTGCTCTTAAAAGTTTCTCTCTCTCTCTCTCACAGGTTCCTGGTTCGGGTTGTTTATCGTTTCTCTCGGGTTTCTATTCCTTTTTTCTCGCGGGTTTGTTGTTCTTTTTCTAGGTTAATTAAATTTAGGTAGATTTAGGTAAAGCTTTTTCCCTCCGGACCCGGAGTTTTCCTCTCTCTCCTCGCGTCGGTCTCAGGCTGTTTCTGCCCTGGTCCCAGCCCCTCGGCTCGGCTGTGCAGTCCCGGCCCGGTGTTTGTCCGAGTTTCTCCGACCCCGGAGTTTCTCGGGTTTCAGGCCCCGGGCTTGCTCTCTCTCCGGGCTTCTGCCCTGGTCCCAGCCCCTCGGCTTGGCTGTGCAGTCCCGGCCCGGCCCGGTGTTTGTCCGAGTTTCTCCGACCCCGGAGTTTCTCGGGTTTCAGGCCCCGGGCTTGCTCGCTCTCCAGGCCCGACAGTCCCGACCCGATCCGGCACCCCTACCTCTCCACTCGCCTCTTTGACTGGCTCGGGCCGCTCCTCCCGGTCTGGGTCTACTCCTGTTGCTGCTCGCTCTCCTTCTCTCCGGTGCCTCGCTCGGCCCGGTTCCTCGGGCCTTTCTCCGGCTTCAGGCTCTCTCTCTCTCACACTCCCAATCTCTCTCTCTCTCACACTCCCAATCTCTCTCTCTCTCTGTCTCTCTCTCCAGCTTACTGTCTCTCTCTCGCCAGCTTTCTCTGTCTCTCTCTCGCCAGCTTTCTCTGTCTCTCTCCAGCTTTCAATTCAATTCAATTTTCAATTCAAATGCTTTATTGGCATGAAAGTTTACAGAGAACCATATTGCCAAAGCTTACATTGCAAAAAGGTACAGTTTTCTAACATTCTGTAGGTGTCAATCGATTTGACATTTGTTGGGTACATACAATATTACTTTTAAACAATATTAATTTTAAACAGTCTTTGTACTTCATTTGGTACGTTCAATATTAATTTTAAACAGTCTTAATTTTAAACAGTCCTCAGGTTGTGACATGTTGTTACATATTTGGCCCCAAGGTATGGTCTGTCTCCTTCTCCTAGGACTAATCTCAATTTTGACAGATCATCCAATTCCTTGAAATCTGGGGTTGTTTGGCTTAGCTTGTTGAATAATATGTTTCTTGATGTGTTGAATTTTTCGCATTTTAGGAGGAAATGCATTTCTGTTTCAACCTCGCCAGCCAGACATTGGTCGCATATTCTATTCTCTCTAGGCTGCCAGGATTTCTTGTATCTGCCTTTTTCAATTTCCAGTTGGTGGTCGCTTAGTCTGTACCTGGTGAGGGTCTGTCTCTGTTTTGTGTCTCTGATGGTCGTGAGGTAGTCTGCCAGTTTATATTCTCTTTTTAGGGCCCGGTAACATTCTAATCTGCTTTGGCTTTCGGTTATTTTGTTCCAATGTTCCAGGTAGGTTTCTTTGCATTTTTTAATGATTTGGTTCACTCGGATTGGTGTTTGGACGGCTGTGTTGGTCTGGGGCTGGTCAGGGTCCGGCTGAGTACTTAGTTTCAGTAGCAGCTGACTCAGGGGACTCTTTTCTGGGTTTAGCTCTTGGGTCTGAAAGGCTTTGAAATGAAGGGTGTCTGGGGAGCTAGATTTGAGGTGATTTAGGAAGTTTAGTGCTCGTTTTTGGATGTTTATTATCAGTGGGTATCTGCCTAGTTCGGCTCTGCATGCATTTGTTGGCGTTTTTCTTTGGGTGCGAAGGATGCTTCGGCAGAATTCTGCATGTAGGGCTTCTATTGTGTGTTTTTCCCATTTAGTGTAGCTTTGGTGATTTAGCGGGCCCCATACTTCACTACCGTACAGTGCAATGGGCAGGATTATGCTGTCAAATATTTTGAGCCAGATTTTGATTGGGATTTGGATGTTGCAGAATTTTCTTTTTATTGCATATAGGGCTCTTCGGGCTTTTTCTTTTAGTGCATTCACTGCTATGCTGAAGCTCCCTGATGCTGTAATAGTTAGACCAAGGTAGGTGTAGCTCATAGTGTGTCCTATAGTGGTATCACTGAGGGTAAACTGGTATTTGTTTTCCTGACATCTGGGCCTTTTTTGAAAAATCATGATGTTGGTTTTCTTTAGATTTACTGTTAGAGCCCAATTTTGGCAGTATTTGTCGAGTAGGTCTAGTTGTTGCTGTAATCCCTGTTCTGTGGGAGACAGCAGAACCAGGTCGTCCGCATAGAACAGGGATTTCACTTCTCCATCCTCTCTCTCCAACTTTCTCTGCAGCACTCTCTGTCTTTCACGATCTCCAACTCTCTATTTCTGCATCTCTCTCTCTCTCTGCCTGCCACTCTCTCCGTCTCTCTTTGTCCATCAGCCTGTCTCTTTCTATTTTGAATCTCTCCGTTTCTCTGCCTTCTGCTCTCCGCTCCTCTCAGTGGTTTTGGCTCCCTGTCTGTCTCTCTTATTCCCTGTCTCGCTCCCTCTCACACTCAGTTCTGCCTCTTTGTCCTTCTCTCTTTGTTTCTCTGCTTCCTGCTCCTCAGTCCCTCTCACTGGGCCAGATGTTGACACGATGCCACAGTGTGAACCCGCTGATAATAAACCGGGATCCTGCGTCACATCTCTCCCGAGGCTTATTTCCATCAATGTTACAATCGGGAGAGATGTGAAACGGGAGGCTGATTCACCATCACCCGGTTTGTTGTATAGCGCCAATTCAAAACCTACCCCAGTGTTATTTCCCTCTCTACGTCTCGGCCTCTCTCCTGTGGGCAAATGGAGTCGAGGTGCAGATCTCAGCCACAATCCAACATTGTTGTGACAGGCTGGAAGGGCTGAATGGCCTCCTAGGTCACCCAAATGTTTGTGTGTCTTTTCTCTGTTCAGGGGTCAGGGGCACCCAGCTCAGGTTTTGTTTCCCTGTACACTGATGGGGGGCGGCGGGGGGGGAAACACCTTCCTGCAGTGAGGAATATATCCGGAGCTGGAATGGTCCTGTGTGTGAAGGTTGGGAATGCCCGTCAGCCTCTGCATGTCTCCATCTCTTGCTCCACGTCTGCCCCCCACCCCCCACTCTGATCTCTAATGCCCCCCCATCTCACCCCCCTATATTCCCAGGCTTCTCAATCTCTCTCCAATTAGGTTCCAGACACTCATTATACAGCCACCGACTGAGTGAGCGGCCACAGCCATTTTGTGCTCGGTGCGGGGCAGCCATTTTGTGCTTGGTGCGGGAAGAGTGTTTTACACTGTTTGTGTTTGTTTGGACGTGAATTAAAGCAAATTAAAAAGAGTTGTGATTTGGAGCCACATCAGGTAAGTGAGTCACACACGGGGCAAAATAAGAGTTTCACCAGCGGTGGGGAGGGAGATTGACAGGGTGGGCGGGATTATACATGGATGGAGATATATGGGGGGTCTTATACAGGGGGGGTGCTGTGGAGTTTCACCAGCGGTGGGGAGGGAGATTGACAGGGCGGGCGGGATTATACAGGGATGGAGATATATGGGGGTCTTATACAGGGGGTGCTGTGGAGTTTCACCAGCGGTGGGGAGGGAGATTGACAGGGCGGGCAGGATTATACAGGGATGGAGATATATGGGGGGTCTTATACAGGGGGTGCTGTGGAGTTTCACCAACGGTGGGGAGGGAGATTGACAGGGCGGGCGGGATTATACAGGGATGGAGATATATGGGGGGTCTTATACAGGGGGGGTGCTGTGGAGTTTCACCAGCGGTGGGGAGGGAGATTGACAGGGCGGGCAGGATTATACAGGGATGGAGATATATGGGGGGTCTTATACAGGAGGGGCTGTGGAGTTTCACCAACGGTGGGGAGGGAGATTGACAGGGCGGGCGGGGGGATTATACAGGGATGGAGATATATGGGGGGTCTTATACAGGGGGGGCTGTGGAGTTTCACCAGCGGTGGGGAGGGAGATTGACAGGGCGGGCAGGATTATACATGGATGGAGATATATGGGGGGTCTTATACAGGGGGTGCTGTGGAGTTTCACCAACGGTGGGGAGGGAGATTGACAGGGCGGGCGGGATTATACAGGGATGGAGATATATGGGGGGTCTTATACAGGGGCTGCTGTGGAGTTTCACCAACGGTGGGGAGGGAGATTGACAGGGCGGGCAGGATTATACAGGGATGGAGATATATGGGGGGTCTTATACAGGAGGGGCTGTGGAGTTTCACCAACGGTGGGGAGGGAGATTGACAGGGCGGGCAGGATTATACATGGATGGAGATATATGGGGGGTCTTATACAGGGGGGGTGCTGTGGAGTTTCACCAGCGGTGGGGAGGGAGATTGACAGGGTGGGCGGGATTATACATGGATGGAGATATATGGGGGGTCTTATACAGGGGGGGCTGTGGAGTTTCACCAACGGTGGGGAGGGAGATTGACAGGGTGGGCGGGATTATACATGGATGGAGATATATGGGGGTTCTTATACAGGGGGGGTGCTGTGGAGTTTCACCAGCGGTGGGGAGGGAGATTGACAGGGCGGGCAGGATTATACATGGATGGAGATATATGGGGGTTCTTATACAGGGGGGGCTGTGGAGTTTCACCAGCGGTGGGGAGGGAGATTGACAGGGTGGGCGGGATTATACATGGATGGAGATATATGGGGGGTCTTATACAGGGGGGGTGCTGTGGAGTTTCACCAGCGGTGGGGAGGGAGATTGACAGGGCGGGCGGGATTATACATGGATGGAGATATATGGGGGTTCTTATACAGGGGGGGTGCTGTGGAGTTTCACCAGCGGTGGGGAGGGAGATTGACAGGGCGGGCGGGATTATACAGGGATGGAGATATATGGGGGGTCTTATACAGGGGGGGCTGTGGAGTTTCACCAGCGGTGGGGAGGGAGATTGACAGGGCGGGCGGGATTATACATGGATGGAGATATATGGGGGGTCTTATACAGGGGGGGTGCTGTGGAGTTTCACCAGCGGTGGGGAGGGAGATTGACAGGGCGGGCAGGATTATACATGGATGGAGATATATGGGGGTTCTTATACAGGGGGGGCTGTGGAGTTTCACCAGCGGTGGGGAGGGAGATTGACAGGGCGGGCGGGATTATACATGGATGGAGATATATGGGGGGTCTTATACAGGGGTGCTGCTGTGGAGTTTCACCAGCGGTGGGGAGGGAGATTGACAGGGCGGGCAGGATTATACATGGATGGAGATATATGGGGGTCTTATACAGGGGGGGCTGTGGAGTTTCACCAACGGTGGGGAGGGAGATTGACAGGGCGGGCAGGATTATACATGGATGGAGATATATGGGGGGTCTTATACAGGGGGGGCTGTGGAGTTTCACCAACGGTGGGGAGGGAGATTGACAGGGCGGGCAGGATTATACATGGATGGAGATATATGGGGGGTCTTATACAGGGGGGGCTGTGGAGTTTCACCAACGGTGGGGAGGGAGATTGACAGGGCGGGCGGGATTATACAGGGATGGAGATATATGGGGGGTCTTATACAGGGGGGGCTGTGGAGTTTCACCAGCAGTGGGGAGGGAGATTGACAGGGCGGGCAGGATTATACAGGGATGGAGATATATGGGGGTCTTATACAGGGGGGGGCTGTGGAGTTTCACCAACGGTGGGGAGGGAGATTGACAGGGTGGGCGGGATTATACAGGGATGGAGATATATGGGGGGTCTTATACAGGGGGGGCTGTGGAGTTTCACCAGCAGTGGGGAGGGAGATTGACAGGGCGGGCAGGATTATACAGGGATGGAGATATATGGGGGTCTTATACAGGGGGGGCTGTGGAGTTTCACCAGCAGTGGGGAGGGAGATTGACAGGGTGGGGCGATTATACAGGGATGGAGATATATGGGGGGTCTTATACAGGGGGGGTGCTGTGGAGTTTCACCAGTGGTGGGGAGGGAGATTGACAGGGCGGGCAGGATTATACATGGATGGAGATATATGGGGGGTCTTATACAGGGGGGGCTGCTGTGGAGTTTCACCAGCGGTGGGGAGGGAGATTGACAGGGCGGGCAGGATTATACATGGATGGAGATATATGGGGGGTCTTATACAGGGGGGGTGCTGTGGAGTTTCACCAACGGTGGGGAGGGAGATTGACAGGGCGGGCAGGATTATACATGGATGGAGATATATGGGGGGTCTTATACAGGGGGGGCTGTGGAGTTTCACCAGTGGTGGGGAGGGAGATTGACAGGGCGGGCAGGATTATACATGGATGGAGATATATGGGGGGTCTTATACAGGGGGGGTGCTGTGGAGCTTCACCAGTGGTGGGGAGGGAGATTGACAGGGCGGGCGGGATTATACATGGATGGAGATATATGGGGGTTCTTATACAGGGGGGGCTGTGGAGTTTCACCAGCGGTGGGGAGGGAGATTGACAGGGCGGGCGGGATTATACATGGATGGAGATATATGGGGGGTCTTATACAGGGGGGGCTGTGGAGTTTCACCAGCGGTGGGGAGGGAGATTGACAGGGCGGGCAGGGCGATTATACAGGGATGGAGATATATGGGGGGTCTTATACAGGAGGGGCTGTGGAGTTTCACCAGTGGTGGGGAGGGAGATTGACAGGGCGGGCAGGATTATACATGGATGGAGATATATGGGGGGTCTTATACAGGGGGGGCTGCTGTGGAGTTTCACCAACGGTGGGGAGGGAGATTGACAGGGCGGGCAGGATTATACAGGGATGGAGATATATGGGGGGTCTTATACAGGAGGGGCTGTGGAGTTTCACCAGCGGTGGGGAGGGAGATTGACAGGGCGGGCAGGGCGATTATACAGGGATAGAGATATATGGGGGTCTTATACAGGAGGGGCTGCGGAGTTTCACCAGTGGTGGGGAGGGAGATTGACAGGGCGGGCAGGATTATACATGGATGGAGATATATGGGGGGTCTTGTACAGGGGGGGCTGTGGAGTTTCACCAGCGGTGGGGAGGGAGATTGACAGGGCGGGCAGGGCGATTATACAGGGATGGAGATATATGGGGGGTCTTATACAGGAGGGGCTGTGGAGTTTCACCAGTGGTGGGGAGGGAGATTGACAGGGTGGGCAGGATTATACATGGATGGAGATATATGGGGGGTCTTGTACAGGGGGGGCTGTGGAGTTTCACCAGTGGTGGGGAGGGAGATTGACAGGGTGGGCAGGATTATACATGGATGGAGATATATGGGGGTCTTATACAGGAGGGGCTGTGGAGTTTCACCAGTGGTGGGGAGGGAGATTGACAGGGCGGGCAGGATTATACATGGATGGAGATATATGGGGGGTCTTGTACAGGGGGGGCTGTGGAGTTTCACTAGTGGTGGGGAGGGAGATTGACAGGGTGGGCAGGATTATACATGGATGGAGATATATGGGGGTCTTATACAGGAGGGCTGCGGAGTTTCACCAGCGGTGGGGAGGGAGATTGACAGGGCGGGCAGGGCGGGGGGATTATACAGGGATGGAGATATAGGGGGTCTTATACAGGAGGGGCTGCGGAGTTTCACCAGCGGTGGGGAGGGAGATTGACAGGGCGGGCAGGGCGGGGGGATTATACAGGGATGGAGATATAGGGGGGGCTGTGGAGTTTCACCAAGAGGGAGGAGTTTCGAAGAGGGAGAGAGATACAGGGGCAGAGTGTACAGGGAGATGGGGTGAATTATACAGGTGGAGTTATTGTACAGGAGTACCACACGGGTGGATAATACAGCAGGGGGGGCGCAGGAGATAAGCGAGGGGGATGTCACGGAGCTATAGTCACAGGGGTATTAGACGGGGGAGAAGAGAGTATCACAGGGGTATTAGACAAGGGAGTGAAGAGAGTATCACGGGGGTATTAGACGGGGGAGCAGAGAGTATCACGGGGGTATTAAACGGGGGGAAGTGAGTAGCGGGGGGGAAATTCAGCAGGGGGGGAAATTCAGCAGGGGGGAAATTCAGCAGGGGGGGAAATTCAGCAGGGCTCCTCGGACGAAACACACCACCGGGCTCGTCGGACGAAAAACCCCACCGGGCTCGTCGGACGAAACACCCCCCCGGGCTCCTCGGACAAAACACCCCCCCGGGCTCGTCGGACGAAACACCCCCCCGGGCTCGCCGGACGAAACACACCCCCGGGCTCGTCGGACGAAACACCCCCCCGGGCTCCTCGGACAAAACACCCCCCCCGGGCTCGTCGGACGAAACACCCCCCCCGAGCTCCTCGGACAAAACCCCCCCCGGGCTCCTCGGAAGAAACACCCGCCCGGGCTCCTCGGACGAAACATCCCCCCGGGCTCCTCGGACGATACACCCCCCCCGGGCTCGTCGGACGAAACAGCCCCCCGGGCTCCTCGGAAGAAACAGCCCACCGGGCTCCTCGGTCGAAACACCGCCCCGGGCTCGTCGGACGAAACACCCCCCCCGGGCACCTCGGACGAAGCAGCCCACCGGGCTCCTCGGATGAAACACCCCACCGGGCTCGTCGGACGAAACACGCCCCCGGGCTCGTTGGATGAAACACCCCCCCGGGCTCCTCGGACGAAACACCCCCCCGTGCTCCTCGGACGAAACAGCCCCCCGGGTTCGTCGGACGAAACACCCATCCGGGCTCGTCAGACGAAACACCCCCCCGGGCTCGTCGGACGAAACACCCCCCCGGGCTCCTCGGACGAAACACACCCCCGGGCTCCTCGGACAAAACACCCCCCCCCGGGCTCCTCGGACGAAACACCCTCCCGGGCTCCTCGGACTCCTCGGACGAAACACCCCCCCGGGCTCCTCGGATGAAACACCTGCCCGGGCTCCTCGGACGAAACAGCACCCCTGGCTCCTCGGACGAAACACCCCCCCCGGGCTCCTCGGACGAAACACTCCCCCGGGCTCATCGGACGATACACCCCCCCGGGCTCCTCGGACGAAACACCCCCCCGGGCTCCTCGGACGAAACACCCCCCCGGGCTCGTAGGACGAAACAACCCCCCGGGCTCGTCGGACGAAACACCCCCTCGGGCTCCTCGGAAGAAACACCCCCCCGGGCTCTTCGGACGAAACATCCCCCCGGGCTCCTCGGACGAAACACCCCCCCGGGCCCTTCGGACCAAACACCCCTCCGGGCTACTCGGAGGAAACACCCCCTCGGGCTCATCGGACGAAACACCCCCCCAGGGCACCTCGGACGAAACACCACCCCGGGCTCCTCGGACGAAACACCCCCCGGGCTCCTCGGAGGAAACACCCCCACGGGCTCCTCGGATGAAACACGCCTCCGGGTTCCTCGGACGAAACACCCCCGCCGGGCTCGTCGGACAAAACTCTCCCCCGGGCTCCTCGGACGAAACACCCCCCCGGGCTCCTCGGACGAAACACCCCCCCGGGCTCCTCGGACGAAACACCCCTCCGGGCTCCTCGGACGAAACACCCCCCCGGGCTCGTCGGAGGAAACTCCCCCCCCGGGCCCCTCGGACGAAACACCCCGCCGGGTTCCTCGGACGAAACACCCCCCCAGGCTCCTCGGTCGAAACACCGCCCCGGGCTCGTCGGACGAAACCCCCCCCCCGGGCACCTCGGACGAAGCAGCCCACCGGGCTCCTCGGACGAAACAGCCCCCCGGGTTCGTCGGACGAAACACGCCCCCGGCTCGTCGGACGAAACACCCCCCCGGTCTCCTCGGACGAAACACCCCCCCGTGCTCCTCGGACGAAACACCCCCCCGGGCTCGTCGGACGAAACACCCATCCGGGCTCGTCGGACGAAACACCCCCCTGGGCTCGTCGGACGAAACACGCCCCCGGGCTCGTCGGACGAAACACCCCCCCGGGCTCCTCGGACGAAACACCCCCCCGTGCTCCTCGGACGAAACACCCCCCCCGGGCTCGTCGGACGAAACACCCCCCCGGGCTCCTCGGACGAAACACCCCCCCAGGCTCCTCAGACGAAACGCCCCCCCGGGCTCCTCGGACGAAACACCCCCCCGGCCTCCTCGGACGAAACACTCCCCGGGCTCGTCGGACGAAACACCCCTCCGGGCTCTTCGGACGAAACATCCCCCCGGGCTCCTCGGACGAAACACCCCCCCGGGCTCCTCGGACGAAACACCCCCCCGGGCTCCTCGGACGAAACACCCCCCCAGGGCACCTCGGACGAAACACCACCCCGGGCTCCTCGGACGAAACACCCCCCGGGCTCCTCGGAGGAAACACCCCCCCGGGCTCCTCGGACCAAACACCCCCCCGGGCTACTCGGACGAAACACCCCCCCCGGGCTCCTCGGACGAAGCACCCCCCCAGGGCACCTCGGACGAAACACCACCCCGGGCTCCTCGGACGAAACACCCCCCGGGCTCCTCGGAGGAAACACCCCCCCGGGCTCCTCGGATGAAACACGCCTCCGGGTTCCTCGGACGAAACACCCCCCCGGGCTCCTCGGACGAAACACCCCCCCAGGCTCGTCGGACAAAACACCCACCGGGGCTCGTCGGACGAAACACCCCCGCAGGCTCCTCGGACGAAACAGCCCCCCGTGCTCCTCGGACGAAACACCCCCACGGGCTCGTCGGACGAATCATCCCCCCGGGCTCGTCGGACGAAACACCCACCCCCGGGCTCCTCGGACAAAACACCCCCCGGGCTCCGCGGACGAACCCCTCCACCCCCCGGGCTCCTCGGACGAAACACCACACCGGGCACCTCGGATGAAACACCACCCCGGGCTCCTCGGACGAAACACCCCCCCGGGCTCCTCGGACGAAACACCCCCCCGGCATCCTCGGACGAAACACCCCCCCGGGCTCCTCGGACGAAACACCCCACCGGGCTCCTTGGACGAAACACCCCCCCGGGCTCCTCGGACGAAACCCACCCCCCGGGCTCCTCGGACGAAACACCCCCCCAACTCCTCGGACGAAACACCCCCCCGGGCTCCTCGGACGAAACACCCTCCCGGGCTCCTCGGAAGAAACACCCCCCCGGGCTCCTCGGACGAAACACCCCCCCGGGCTCCTCGGACGAAACACCCCCCCGGGCTCCTCGGACGAAACACCACCCCGGGCTCGTCGGACGAAACACCCCCCCGTGATCCTCGGACGAAACACCCCCCCAGGCTCCTCGGACGAAACACCCCCCCGGGCTCCTCGGAAGAATCACCCCCCCGGGCTCCTCGGACGAAACACCCCCCCGGGCTCCTCGGACGAAACCCACCCCCCGGGCTCCTCGGACGAAACACCCCCCCGGGCTCCTCGGACGAAACACCCACCCGGGCTCCTCGGACGAAACACCCCCCCGGGCTCCACGGACCAAACACCCCTCCGGGCTCCTCAGACGAAACACCCACCCCCGGGCTCCTCGGACGAAACACCCCACCGGGCTCCTCGGACGAAACACCCCCCCGGGCTCGTCGGACGAAACACCCACCCAGGCTCCTCGGACGAAACACCCCCCCAACTCCTCGGACGAAACATCCCCCCCGGGCTCCTCGGACGAAACACCCTCCCGGGCTCCTCGGAAGAAACACCCCCCCGGGCTCCTCGGACGAAACACCCCCCCGGGCTCCTCGGATGAAACACCCCCCCGGGCTCCTCGGACGAAACACCACCCCGGGCTCGTCGGACGAAACACCCCCCCGTGATCCACGGACGAAACACCCCCCCAGGCTCCTCGGACGAAACACCCCCCCGGGCTCCTCGGAAGAATCACCCCCCCGGGCTCCTCGGACGAAACACCCCCCCGGGCTCCTCGGACGAAACACCCCCCCGGGCTCCACGGACGAAACACCCCCCCGGGCTCGTCGGACGAAACACCCCACGGGCTCCTCGGACGAAACACCCCCCGGGCTCGTCGGACGAAACACCCCCCCGGGCTCCTCGGACGAAACACCCCCCCGGGCTCCTCGGACGAAACACCCCCCCAGGCTCTTCGGACGAAACATCCCCCCGGGCTCCTCGGACGAAACACCCCCCCGGGCTCCTCGGACGAAACCCCCCCCCCCCCGGGCTCCTCGGACGAAACACCCCCCCCGGGCTCCTCGGACGAAACACCCCCCCGGGCTCCTCGGACGAAACACCCCCCCGGGCTCCTCGGACGAAACACCCCCCCCGGGCTCCTCGGACGAAACACCCCCCCGGGCTCCTCGGACGAAACACCCCCCCAACTCCTCGGACTAAACACCCCACCCCCGGGTTCCTCGGAAGAAACACCCCCCCAACTCCTCGGACGAAACACCCCCCCGGGCTCCTCGGACGAAACACCCCCCCGGGCTCCTCGGACGAAACACCCCCCCCCCCCGGGTTCCTCGGAAGAAACACCCCCCGAACTCCTCGGACGAAACACCCCCCCCGGGCTCCTCGGACGAAACAACCCCCCCGGGCTCCTCGGACGAAACAACCCCCCCGGGCTCGTCGGACGAAACAGCCCCCCGGGCTCCTCGGACGAAACACCCCCCCCGGGCTCCTCGGACGAAACACCACCCCGGGCTCCTCGGACGAAACACCCCCCCGGGCTCCTCGGACGAAACACCCCCCCGGGCTCGTCGGACGAAACACCCCCCCGTGATCCTCGGACGAAACCCCCCCCCCGGGCTCCTCGGACGAAACACCCCCCCCCGGGCTCGTCGGACGAAACACCCCCCCGGGCTCCTCGGACGAAACACCCCCCCGGGCTCCTCGGACGAAACACCCCCCCCCGGGTTCCTCGGAAGAAACACCCCCCCCGGGCTCCTCGGACGAAACACCCCCCCCCGGGTTCCTCGGAAGAAACACCCCCCCCGGGCTCCTCGGACGAAACACCCCCCCGGGCTCCGCGGACGAAACACCCCACCCGGGCTCCTCGGACGAAACACCCCCCCGGGCTCCTCGGACGAAACATCCCCCCGGGCTCCTCGGATCAAACACCCCCGCGGGCTCCTCGGACAAAACACCCCCCCGGGCTCCTCGGACGAAACACCCCTCCCGGGCTCCTCGGACGAAACCCCCCCCCGGGCTCCTCGGACGAAACACCCCCCCCGGGCTCCTCGGACGAAACACCCCCCCGGGCTCCTCGGACGAAACAACCCCCCCGGGCTCCTCGGACGAAACACCCACCCGGGCTTCTCGGACAAAACCCCCCCCCAACTCCTAGGACGAAACACCCCCACGGGCTCCTCGGACGAAACACCCCCCCGGGCTCCTCGGAAGAAAAACCCCCCCCGGGCTCCTCGGACGAAACACCCCCCCGGGCTCCTCGGACGAAACACCCCCCCGGGCTCCTCGGACGAAACACCCCCCCGGGCTCGTCGGACGAAACACCCCCCCGTGATCCTCGGACGAAACACACCCCCGGGCTCCTCGGACGAAACACCCCCCCGGGCTCCTCGGAAGAAACACCACCCCGGGCTCCTCGGACGAAACACCCCCCCGGGCTCGTCGGACGAAACACCCCCCCGTGATCCTCGGACGAAACACCCCCCCGGGCTCCTCGGACGAAACACCCCCCCGGGCTCCTCGGAAGAAACACCCCCGCGGGCTCCTCGGACGAAACACCCCCCCGGGCTCCTCGGACGAAACACCCCCCCGGGCTCCTCGGACGAAACACCCCCCCGGGCTCGTCGGACGAAACACCCCCCCGTGATCCTCGGACGAAACACCCCCCCGGGCTCGTCAGACGAAACACCCCTCCCGGGCTCCTCAGACGAAACACCCCCCCCGGGCTCCTCGGACGAAACACCCCCCACCGGGCTCCTTGGACGAAACACCCCCCCGGGCTAGTCGGACGAAACACCCCACGGGCTCCTCGGATGAAACACCCCCCCGGGCTCGTCGGACGAAACACCCCGCCGGGCTCCTTGAACGAAACACCCCCCCGGGCTCCTCGGACGAAACACCCCCCCGGGCTCCTCGGACGAAACACCGCCCCGGGCTCCTCGAACGAAACACCCCCCCCGGTCTTCTCGGACTTCTCGGACGAAACACCCCCCGGGCTCCTCGGACGAAACACCCCCCCGGGCCCGTCGGACGAAACACCCCCCCGGGCTCCTCGGACGAAACACACCAGCCGGGCTCCTCGGACGAAACACCCCCCCGGGCACCTCGGACGAAACACCCCCCCGGGCTCCTCGGACGAAACACTCCCCCGGGCTCCTTGGACGAAACACCCCCCCGGGCGCCTCGGACCAATCACCCCTCCGGGCTCCTCAGACGAAACACCCCCCCACCGGGCTCCTTGGACGAAACACCCCCCCGGGCTCCTCGGACGAAACATCACCCCGGGCTCCTCGGACGAAACACCCCCCCGGGCTCCTCGGACGAAACACCCCCCCGGGCTCCTCGGACGAAACACACCCCCGGGCTCCTCGGACGAAACAACCCCCCCGGGCTCCTCGGACGAAACACTCCCCCAGGCTCCTCGGACGAAACACCCTCCCAACTCCTCGGACGAAACACCCCCCCGGGCTCCTCGGACGAAACACCCCCCCAGGCTCTTCGGACGAAACATCCCCCCGGGCTCCTCGGACGAAACACCCCCCGGGCTCCTCGGACGAAACACCCCCCCGGGCTCCTCGGACGAAACATCCCCCCGGGCTCCTCGGACTCCTCGGACGAAACACCCCCCCCGGGCTCATCAGACGAAACACCCCACCGGGCTCCTTGGACGAAACACCCCCCAGGGCTCCTCGGATGAAACCCACCCCCCGGGCTCCTCGGACGAAACACCCCCCCGGGCTCCTCGGACGAAACACCCCCCCGGGCTCCTCGGACGAAACACCCCCCCGGGCTCCTCGGACCAAGCACCCCTCCGGGCTCCTCAGACGAAACAGCCCCCCCCGGGCTCCTCGGACGAAACACCCCACCGGGCTCCTCGGACGAAACACCCACCCGGGCTCCTCGGACGAAACACCCCTCCAGGCTCCTCGGACGAAACACCCCCCCGGGCTCCTCGGACGAAACACCCCCCCGGGCTCCTCGGACGAAACACCCCCCCGGGCTCGTCGGGCGAAACACCCCCCCGTGATCTTCGGACGAAACACTCCCCCCGGGCTCCTCGGACGAAACACCCCCCCCCCGGGCTCGTCGGACGAAACACCCCCCCGGGCTCCTCGGACGAAACACCCCCCCGGGCTCCTCGGACGAAACACCCCCCCCCGGGTTCCTCGGAAGAAACACCCCCCCCGGGCACCTCGGACGAAACACCCCCGCGCCGGGCTCCTCGGACGAAACACCCCCCCAGGCTCCTCGGACGAAACACCCCCCCAACTCCTCGGACGAAACACCCCCCCGGGCTCCTCGGACGAAACACCCCCCCAGGCTCTTCGGACGAAACATCCCCCCGGGCTCCTCGGACGAAACACCCCCCCGGGCTCCTCGAACGAAACACCCCCCCGGGCTCCTCGGACGAAACATCCCCCCGGGCTCCTCGGACCAAACACCCCTCCGGGCTCGCCGGACGAAACACTCCCCCGGGCTCGTCGGACGAAACACCCCCCCGGGCGAGTCGGACGAAACACCCCCCTGGGCTCCTCGGACGAAACAATCCCCCGGGCTCCTCGGACGAAACACCCCCCCGGGCTCCTCGGATGAAACATCCCCCCGGGCTCCTCGGATCAAACACGCCCCGGGGCTCCTCGGACGAAACACCCCCCCGGGCTCCTCGGACGAAACACCCCCCCCGGGCTCCTTGGACGAAACACCCCCCCCGGGCTCCTCGGACGAAACACCCCCCCAACTCCTCGGACGAAACACCCCCCCAACTCCTCGAACGAAACACCCCCCCGGGCTCCTCGGACGAAACACCCCCGCGCCGGGCTCCTCGGAAGAAACACCCCCCCAACTCCTCGGACAAAACACCCCCCCGGGCTCCTCGGACGAAACAACCCCCCCGGGCTCCTCGGACGAAACACCCCCCCAGGCTCCTCGGACGAAACACCCCCCCAACTCCTCGGACGAAACACCCCCCCGGGCTCCTCGGACGAAACACCCCCCCAGGCTCTTCGGACGAAACATCCCCCCGGGCTCCTCGGACGAAACACCCCCCCGGGCTCCTCGAACGAAACACCCCCCCGGGCTCCTCGGACGAAACATCCCCCCGGGCTCCTCGGACCAAACACCCCTCCGGGCTCGCCGGACGAAACACTCCCCCGGGCTCGTCGGACGAAACACCCCCCCGGGCGAGTCGGACGAAACACCCCCCCAGGCTCCTCGGACGAAACAATCCCCCGGGCTCCTCGGACGAAACACCCCCCCGGGCTCCTCGGATGAAACATCCCCCCGGGCTCCTCGGATCAAACACCCCCCCGGGCTCCTCGGACGAAACACCCCCCCGGGCTCCTCGGACGAAACACCCCCCCCGGGCTCCTTGGACGAAACACCCCCCCGGGCTCCTCGGACGAAACACCCCCCCAACTCCTCGGACGAAACACCCCCCCGGGCTCCTCGGACGAAACACCCCCCCAGGCTCCTCGGACGAAACACCCCCCCGGGCTCCTCGGACGAAACATCCCCCCGGGCTCCTCGGACCAAACACCCCTCCGGGCTCCTCAGACGAAACACCCCCCCCGCCCGGGCTCCTCGGACGAAACACCCCCCCGGGCTCCTCGGACGAAACACCCCCCCGGGCTCCTCGAACGAAACACCCCCCCGGGCTCCTCGGACGAAACACCCCCCCGGGCTCCTCGGACGAAACACCCCCCCGGGCTCCCCGGACGAAACACCCCCCCGGGCTCGTCGGACGAAACACCCCCCCGTGATCCTCGGACGAAACACCCCCCCGGGCTCCTCGGACGAAACACCCCCCCGGGCTCGTCGGACGAAACACCCCCCCGGGCTCCTCAGACGAAACACCCCCCCGGGCTCCTCGGACGAAACACCCCCCACCGGGCTCCTCGGACGAAACACCCCCCCGGGCTAGTCGGACGAAACACCCCACGGGCTCCTCGGACGAAACACCCCCCCGGGCTCGTCGGACGAAACACCCCCCCGGGCTCCTCGGACGAAACACCCCCCCGGGCTCCTCGGACGAAACACCCCCCCGGGCTCCTCGGACGAAACACCCCCCCGGGCTCCTCGGACGAAACACCGCCCCGGGCTCCTCGAACGAAACTCCCCCCCGGTCTTCTCGGACTCCTCGGACGAAACACCCCCTCGGGCTCCTCGGACGAAACACCCCCCCAGGCCCCTCGGACGAAACACCCCCCCGGGCTCCTCGGACGAAACACCCCCCCCGGGCTCCTCGGAATAAACACCCCCCCGGGCTCCTCAGACGAAACACCCCCCCGGGCTCCTCGGACGAAACACTCCCCCAGGCTCCTTGGAGGAAACACCCCCATGGGCTCCTCAGACCAAACACCCCTCCGGGCTCCACAGACGAAACACCCCCCCACCGGGCTCCTCGGACGAAACACCCCCCCGGGCTCCTCGGACGAAACATCATCCCGGGCTCCTCGGACGAAACACCCCCCCGGGCTCCTCGGACGAAACACCCACCCGGGCTCCTCGGACGAAACACACCCCCGGGCTCCTCGGACGAAACACCCCCCCGGGCTCGTCGGACGAAACACCCCCCCGTGATCCTTGGACGAAACACCCCCCCCGGGCTCCTCGGACGAAACACCCCCCCCCCGGGCTCGTAAGACGAAACACCCCCCCGGGCTCCTCGGACGAAACACCCCCCCGGGCTCCTCGGAAGAAACACCCCCCCGGGCTCCTCGGACGAAACACCCCACGGGCTCCTCGGACGAAGCACCCCCCCGGGCTCGTCGGACGAAACACCCCCCCGGGCTCCTCGGACGAAACACCCCCCCGGGCTCCTCGGACGAAACACCCCCCCGGTCTCCTCGGACGAAACACCCCCCCCGGTCTCCTCGGACGAAATACCCCCCCGGGCTCCTTGGACGAAACACCCCCCCGGGCTCCTCGGACGAAACCCCCCGCCCCCGGGCTCCTCGGATGAAACACCCCCCCCGGGCTCCTCGGACGAAACACCCCCCCGGGCTCCTCGGACGAAACACCCCCCCGGGCTCCTCGGACCAAACACCCCTCCGGGCTCCTCAGATGAACACCCCCCCGGGCTCCTCGGACGAAACACCCCCCCGTGATCCTCGGACGAAACACCCCCCCCGGGCTCCTCGGACGAAACACCCCCCCCCGGGCTCGTCGGACGAAACACCCCCCCGGGCTCCTCGGATGAAACACCCCCCCGGGCTCCTCGGACGAAACACCCCCCGCCGGGCTCCTCGGACGAAACACCCCGCCGGGCTCCTCGGACGAAACACCCCCCCGGGCTCCTCGGACGAAACACCCCCCCGGGCTCCTCGGACGAAACACCCCCCCGGGCTCCTCGGACGAAACACCCCCCCGGGCTCCTCGGACCAAACACCCCTCCGGGCTCCTCGGACGAAACACCCCCCCCCCGGGCTCCTCGGACGAAACACCCCCCCGGGCTCCTCAGACGAAACACCCCCCCGGGCTCCTCGGATGAAACACCCCCCCGGGCTCCTCGGACGAAACACCCCCCCGGGCTCCTCGGACGAAACACCCCCCCGGGCTCCTCGGACGAAACACCCCCCCGGGCTCGTCGGACGAAACACCCCCCCGTGATCCTCGGACGAAACACCCCCCCGGGCTCCTCGGACGAAACACCCCCCCGGGCTCCTCGGACGAAACATTTCCCTCCGGGTTCCTCGGAAGAAACACCCCCCACGGGCTCCTCGGACGAAACACCCCCCCCCGGGCTCCTCGGACGAAACACCCCCCCGGGCTCCTCGGACGAAACACACCCCCGGGCTCCTCGGACGAAACACCCCCCCGGGCTCCTCGGACGAAACACCCCCCCGGGCTCCTCGGACGAAACACCCCCCAAGGCTCATCGGACGAAACACCCCCCCGGGCTCCTCGGACGAAACCCCCCCCCCCGGGCTCCTCCGACGAAACACCCCCCCGGGCTCCTCGGACGAAACACCCCCCCGGGCTCCTCGGACGAAACACCCCCCCGGGCTCCTCGGACCAAACACCCCTCCGGGCTCCTCAGACGAAACCCCCCCCCCGGGCTCCTCGGACGAAACACCCCCCCGGGCTCCTCGGACGAAACACCCCCCCGGGCTCCTCGGACGAAACACCTCCCCGGGCTCCTCGGACGAAACACCCCCCCGGGCTCCTCGGACGAAACACCCCTCCGGGCTCATCGGACGAAACACCCCCCCCCCCGGGTTCCTCGGAAGAAACACCCCCCACGGGCTCCTCGGACGAAACACCCCCCGCCGGGCTCCTCGGACGAAACACCCCCCCCGGGCTCCTCGAACGAAACACCCCCCCGGGCTGCTCGGACGAAACACCCCCCGGGCTCCTCGGACGAAACACCCCCCCGGGCTCCTCGGACGAAACACCTCCCCGGGCTCCTCGGACGAAACACCTCCCCGGGCTCCTCGGACGAAGCCCCCCCCCCCGGGCTCCTCGGACGAAACTCCCCCCCGGGCACCTCGTACGAAACACCCCCCCGGGCTCCTCGGATGAAACACCCCCCCGGGCTCCTCGGACGACACACCCCCCCGGGCTCCTCGGACGAAACACCCCCCCGGGCTCCTCGGACGAAACACCCCCCCCGGGCTCGTCGGACGAAACACCCCCCCAGGCTCCTCGGACGAAACCCCCCCCCGGGCTCCTCGGATGAAACAGACCCCCGGGCTCGTCGGACGAAACACCCCCCCGGGCTCCTCGGATGAAACACCCCCCCGGGCTCCGATAGAGAGAGAGACAGATAGAGAGAGAGAGACAGACAGATAGAGAGAGAGAGACAGAGAGAGAAAGAGAGAGACAGATAGAGAGAGAGACAGATAGAGAGAGAGAGACAGATAGAGAGAGAGAGACAGGCAGAGAGAGAGAGACAGATAGAGAGAGAGAGACAGATAGAGAGAGAGAGAGACAGATAGAGAGAGAGACAGATAGAGAGAGAGAGACAGATAGAGAGAGAGAGACAGATAGAGAGAGAGAGACAGATAGAGAGAGAGAGACAGATAGAGAGAGAGAGACAGAGAGAGAGAGAGAGAGACAGATAGAGAGAGAGACAGATAGAGAGAGAGAGACAGATAGAGAGAGAGACAGACAGATAGAGAGAGAGAGACAGATAGAGAGAGAGAGACAGATAGAGAGACAGACAGACAGAAAGAGAGACAGACAGACAGAGAGAGAGAGGGAGACAGGGAGAAAAACAGACAGACAGACAAAGAGAGAGGGAGAAAAACAGAGAGACAGATAGAGAGAGAGACAGACAGATAGAGAGAGAGACAGACAGATAGAGAGAGGGAGACAGGGAGAAAAACAGACAGACAGACAAAGAGAGAGTGAGAAAAACAGAGGGACAGATAGAGAGAGAGAGAGACAGATAGAGAGAGACAGATAGAGAGACAGAGAGACAGACAGATAGAGAGAGGGAGACAGGGAGAAAATCAGACAGACAGACAAAGAGAGAGGGAGAAAAACAGAGAGACAGATAGAGAGAGAGAGAGACAGATAGAGAGAGACAGATAGAGAGACAGAGAGACAGACAGATAGAGAGAGGGAGACAGGGAGAAAAACAGACTGACAGACAAAGAGAGAGGGAGAAAAAGAGAGAGAGAGATAGAGAGAGAGACAGACAGATAGAGAGAGGGAGACAGGGAGAAAAACAGACAGACAGACAAAGAGACAGGGAGAAAAACAGACAGACAGGGAGAGACACAGAAACAAAGAGACAGACAGTGAAGAAGAGATAGAGGGAGATGGCGACAGTGAGAGAAAGACGCAGAGACGGTGAAAGACAGATAGAGAAAGTGAGAGAAAGGGGCCATCTCTGGAGTCTCTGTGCTGTCATCACCGAAACACCCTTCTTAGGGTTAAAAATGGATACCAACGGCTGGTGGTCTGTCAGAAGTGTAAACTTTTGGCCTTGCAGGTAATGATTAAACTTCTTTACTCCCCACACAAGGCTGAGAGCCTCCCTATCTATCTGAGCATAGTTGCGCTCCGCGGAGGTCAATGATCTGGATGCGAACGCGACTGGCCTCTCCAGGCCATTTGGCAACTTGTGTGAGAGTACTGCCCCAATACCATATGGAGAAGCATCACAAGCCAAACAAATAGGCAGCGTTGGGTTGAAGTGAGCCAACACTTCCTCTGAGGTGATCAATGCCTTGCTTTTGCGAAAGGCCCTCTTACAGTCCTCGCTCCACTTCCATGGTACTCCCTTCTGCAAAAGAGCGTTCAGCAGGTGCAGCACCGTGGATAAATTTGGCAGAAACTTATGGTAATAGTTAATCAACCCTAGGAACGACCTAAACTGGGATACATTATCCGGAGCGGGTGCCTTCACAACAGCTTCGATCTTGTAAGGAGACTTATGAAGCCCCTCCTGGTCATGACATGACCACAGTACGAGATCCGCTTCTGAAAGAACTCACATTTCTGGCGATTAACTCGAAGTCCATATTCTTTCAATCTGGTGAGCACCAGTTCCAAATTTGCAAGGTGTTCCTCGTCATCATCTCCTGTAATCAGAATATCGTCCAGGTAACATTGTGTGCCTGGAATTCCCTGTAATACCTGCTCCATGGCCCTCTGCCAAATTGCTGGAGCCGATGCCACTCCAAAAACCAGTCTATTATACAAGCCTCTATGCGTGTTGATCGTGAGATACTGGCGTGACTCTTCCTCAACTTCCATCTGTAAGTACGCCTGCGCCAGGTCTATCTTGGTGAAGTGTTTCCCGCCAGACAACGAAGCGAAGATATCCTCAATCCACGGAAGCGGATACTGCACCTTGTGAAGCACCGGATTAACAGTGATCTTGAAATCTCCACAGATGCGAACCTTCCCTGGTTCCCCCGGCTTGTTGCTTGATGAACGCTTCATGACGGGAACAATGGGCGTAGCCCACTCACTCCAGTCTACCTTAGACAGTACTCCTGAACGTTCTAGCCCTTCCAGCTCAGCTTCCACAGCAGGTCGTATCGCATAAGGTACCGGTCTGGCTTTGAAAAATTTCGGGTTTGCATGTTCTTCAACCTTGATGTTTGCCGTAATTCCTCTCAGTGTTCCCAGTCCCTGTTGGAACACCTCTTTAGCATCGTCCAATATTCTGGACAATCGTTTAGGTTTGACATCTTTTTTACCGGAATCTACCGTTAGTGCTTTTAAGGAATGCCAGTCCATATTTATTTTCCTAATCCACTCCCGTCCCAGTAGTGGTGGACCTCCCTCAGGTAGCACATATAAGTCCATTCCTCGGCTTTCTTTGCCCTTGTGGACCACCTTTACCTCTATCTTCCCGATGGGGTATACTCTTTGCCCCGTGTATGTTTTCAATACAATCTCCGTATCCCGTCGGGGAATATGTGGGAATAACCTTTTGTAATCTTGCTTATTCATGACCGTCAATGCCGATCCAGTGTCCAATTCCATCTTCACTTGGACTCCTGCTATCTGAAGTGTGACCCAAATTGTTTGGAGGTCTGCTTCCTTACCAACTTTGTGTACTCTTAGACTACCCAGTTCATCACTGCTGGAGTCTGAATCTGACTTCTGTTCGTTCGAACTGTTCTCTGTCACCTTGTGTACCTTTCTGTACTTTTCTTGCGGTGACTTTTTGTTGCTGGTCTTCTTTCCTGACCGGCATACTTTAGCTATGTGACCAAGCCTGCCACATTTTCTGCATTCCTGATTTTTGAACCAGCACTGGTTCTGATCGTGCGTTGTCTTTCCACAACGATAACATTTTACTGTACCCAAGACCATTTGATTGGTGCTGAGTTCCGGTGACCGTAGCTGCATTTCCGCCGTGCCTCTCGCTGCGGCTTCTTGCGATGCTGCAATAGTGACAGCTTTATCAAGCGTAAGATCATTCTCCTCAAGCAGTCGCTTTTGTGTTCCTTCTTTTAACAATCCACACACAAATTTATCTCTCAGCGCATCTTCTAGTCCTGTTCCAAACTGACAGTACTTCGATAGCTTACGCAGTTCAATTAAAAATTCAGCGTTGCTTTCGTCTTTCAGCTGCGTTCTTCTGTAAAATTTAAATCGTTCCGCTATCATCAGCGGCGTGGGGTTTAAATGATTTTTCAGGACAGTAACAATGTTCGCGAAAGTCTGATCCGCCGATTTATTTGGTGATAGAAGGTGCTTCAATAGCCTGTATGTCTTCGCACCCATTGAGCTTAATAAGGTTAGTGTTTTCTCATCATCTGGTACCTTATTTGCTTTACAATAAACTTCCATGCGTTCTACATACGTGGTCCAATCTTCGATATCGCTATCAAAGGTATTAATGTTCCCATGTTTAGGCATCCTTGCAAGTTTTTAAATTTTTCTTTTTCTCAAAATGGCGGCTTCCCGCGCTTGTCTTCTTCCCCCGCCTACTAAAATGGCGGCTTCCCGCGTTTGCCTTCTTCCCCCGCTGGCTGCAATGGCGATTGCCGTGCTGCTGCCGTTCTCGCCTCCCCAGCGGTTCTCAATTCCCCGACGCTGCTTTGCCTCGCAGCCCCGCTTGCAGCCCGGTCCTTTACACCGGCTGCGTTTGAGTTCTCCGCAGCTCTCGTGCCTTAAGCTGTCCCAGTCGCTGCGCCTCTCAGCCTCGATTGCAGCCCAGCCCTTTTTACCGGCCGTGGTCGAGTTCTCCGCCCTTATTCCTCCGTTTTCCCTCCCCTACTCCACAGCCAACGCGGCCGACTTTCTGCTCGTGTCGCTGATCGGCTTACCCACCACCGTGGTAGAAGGGATGATCACTGCCTGTCGCTGATGGAGGGCTTCGTGGTCAGAATTTTTCTTTTTAACACGGGTCCTCGATGCCTCCCGTGCGATGGTGCTCAGCAGGATGATGAGGGCAGATGCCTCTTCTTGACGCCCGTTCTGAGGACGAAGCTGCCTTGGATGTAAAACTGCCGCAGGGTAAGATCGGACTCGTCGCCACTGTTGAGTCTGTGTGTCTCAGTTATGCTTAGGATCAATCACTGGACACAGACAACAAGAATAACTTTTAACAGGTCTTTACTATTCGGAGGTCAGGGCTGAACTGCCCAGCTGATCCCTACACAACACTTATATACCGGTGTGGTCACCACCGGTATTACAGTATACAGCAGCCAAGAGAAAGTAGTACATCTCTTAAGGTAGTTCTCTTAAGGTGGAACAGGTTACATACACCACAAACCTCTCCTCATATGTCCATCCCCTCATCCCCGGGATTAACCGAGTGAACCTTCTTTGTACTGACTCGAGAGCAAGTATGTCCTTTCTTAAGTATGGACACCAAAACTGTACGCAGTATTCCAGGTGCGGTCTCACCAATACCTTGTACAACTGAAGCAATACCTCCCTATTTTTATATTCTATCCCCCTAGCAATGAAAGCCAACATTCCATTGGCCTTCTTAATCACTTGCTGCACTTGCATACTAACCTTTTGAGTTTCAACTTGAATTTATAGAAACATAGAAGATAGTAGCAGGAGTAGGCCATTCGGCCCCTCGAGCCTGCTCCGCCATTCAATGCGATCATGGCTGATCATCCAAATTCAGTACCCTGTCCCTGCCTTCTCCCCATACCCCTTGATCCCTTTAGCCTTAAGAAATATATCCAACTCCTTTTTGAATATATTTAATGAATTGGCCTCAGCTGCCTTCTGTGGTACAGAATTCCACAGGTTCACCACTCTCTGGGTGAAGAAATTCCTCCTCATCTCTGTCCTAAATGGCTTATCCCTTATCCTTAGACTTTCCACCATCTACAAGGCACAAGTAAGGAGTGTGATGGAATACTCTCCACAGCTGGCCAAGGTTCGGTTTGCATAGCCTCACAGATTTTACCTTAAAATTGGCTGTCCGCCCCCACACACCGTTAGCTCCGCTGGTGTGTGTTCCGATGGTGACCTCTGTCGTCACACAAAGTTCATGGTGTTTGGAGATAGGACGCATTTGCTTTTCGAGTCAGTGGAGGCGGAGGGAAGGACGGAGTGGAGGGCGGAGCAATTGGGATCACTGCTCCAGAGAACAGCCGGGTGGAAAGTTACCAGGGTTTTCCAAGGCGGGACAGGGACCTCTATAAGAACGTTCCTTCAGCCAGCAGAGACGCCAGCCGGACACTCAAGCTCTTCACGCTCTGAAGCAGTCCCGGCCCCTCATCGGACAGACGGAAGGTCTTTGAGTGACAACGCGGGATTCAGCTGCCATCATGTGGTAAGCAGATCTTTCGTGTTTAGAGGGAGCTTTACTCTGTATCTAACCGGTGCTGTACCTGTCCTGGGAGTGTTTGATGGGACAGTGTAGAGGGAGATTTACTCTGTATCTAACCTGTGCTGTACCTGCCCTGGGAGTGTTTGATGGGACAGTGTAGAGGGAGCTTTACTCTGTATCTAACCCGTGCTGTACCTGCCCTGGGAGTGTTTGACGGGACAGTGTAGAGGAAGCTTTACTCTGTATCTCACCCATGCTGTACCTGCCCTGGGAGTGTTTGATGGGACAGTGTAGAGGGAGTTTTACTCTGTATCTAACCCATGCTGTACCTGCCCTGGGAGTGTTTGACGGGACAGTGTAGAGGGAGCTTTACTCTGTATCTAACCCGTGCTGTACCTGCCCTGGGAGTGGTTGATGGGGCAGTGTAGAGGGAGCTTTACTCTGTATCTAACCCGTGCTGTACCTGCCCTGGGAGTGTTTGATGGGACAGTGTAGAGGGAGCTTTACTCTGTATCTAACCCGTGCTGTACCTGCCCTGGGAGTGTTTGATGGGACAGTGTAGAGGGAGCTTTACTCTGTATCTCACCCATGCTGTACCTGCCCTGGGAGTGTTTGACGGGACAGTGTAGAGGTAGCTTTACTCTGTATCTAACCCGTGCTGTACCTGCCCTGGGAGTGGTTGATGGGGCAGTGTAGAGGGAGCTTTACTCTGTATCTAACCCATGCTGTACCTGCCCTGGGCGTGTTTGACGGGACAGTGTAGTACGAATGCTCCGTCTGCACCGATCAGCAAGTTATTACCTAAGCGGTCTCTGGGACAATTTCCAAGGTGGAACAGTCTGAAGTTCATTCCCTTACGATCTATGTTGACATCAGACAGCATGAGGTCGTTGACATCCATCTGGGTTCGATTTGAAACAGTGCCCCGAGCTGAAAGGTCAAAGTTTAACACTTCCTGTTGACTTTTGTCCAAGTACATCGCTGGCCCCCTTCAGCGGGACATGAGAAATAGAAAGAACGAATTGCATTGTTACAGTGCCTTTCAGAACCACAGGGCGTTCCAAAGCACTTCACAACCAATGAAATACCTTAGAAGTGTAATCACTGCTGTGATGTAGGAGAGGCGGCAGACAATTTGGGCACAGTGAGATCCCATGAACCGCAATGGGATAATGACCAGTTCATCTCATTATTGGTTCAGAGAGAAATAGTGGCCGCCGGACATGGAGAACTTCCGTGCTCCTCCTCCAATTGTGGTCGAGGGAACTTTTACGTCTGCCTCAGAGGACAGATTGGGATTCGGGTCAACATCGCATCGCAAAAGACGGCAAATCCGAGAGTGCAGCACTCCCTCAGTACTGTCCCTCCGACAGTGCAGCACTCCCTCAGTACTGCCCCTCCGACAGTGCAGCGCTCCCTCAGTACTGCCCCTCTGACAGTGCAGCACTCCCTCAGTACTGTCCCTCCGACAGTGCAGCACTCCCTCAGTACAGCCCCTCTGACAGTGCAGAGCTCCCTCAGTACGGCCCCTCTGACAGTGCAGCGCTCCCTCAGTACTGCCCCTCCGACAGTGCAGCGCTCCCTCAGTACTGACCCTCCGACAGTGCAGTGCTCCCTCAGTACGGCACCTCTGACGGTAGAGCGCTCCCTCAGTACTGCCCCTCCGACAGTGCTGCGCTCCCTCTGTACTGCCCCTCTGACAGTAGAGCGCCTCCTCGGTACTGCCCCTCTGACAGCGCAGCGCTCCCTCAGTACTGCCCCTCCGACACAGTGCTCCCTCAGATCTGCCCCCCGACAGTGCAGTACTCCCTCAGTACTGCCCCTCCGACAGTGCAGCGCTCCCTCAGTCCTTCCCCTCCGACAGTGCAACGCTCCCTCAGTACTGCCCCTCTGACAGTGCAGTACTCCCTCAGTACTGCCCCTCCAATAATGCAGTGCTCCCTCAGTACTGCACCTCAGACAGTGCTGCACCCCCTCAGTACAGCCCTTTCCGACAGTGCAGTGCTCCCTTAGTACTGCCCCTCCGAGAGTACAATGTTCCCATAGTACTGCTCCTCTGAAAGTGAAGCGCTTTCTCAGTACAGGCCCTCCGACAGTGCAGCACTCCCTTACTACCGCCGTTCCGGCACTGCAGCGCTCCCTCAGTACTGCCCCTCCAACGGTACAGAACCACCTCAGTACTACCCCTTTGACAGTGCAGTGCTCCCTCAGTACTGCCCCTCTGACGGAGCAGCATCCCCTCAGTAACGCCCCTCCGAAAGTGCCGCGCTCCTTCAGTACTGCCCCTCCAACTGTGATGTAATCCCTCAGTACTGCCTCTTCGCCAGTGCAGAGCACCCTCAGTACTGCCCCTCCGACAGTGCAGCGCTTCCTCAGTACTGCCCCCCGACAGTGCTGCGCTCCCTCAGTACTGCCCCTCTGACAGTGCAGCGCTCCCTCAGTACTGCCCTTCCAACAGTGCAGCATTCCCTCAGTACTGCCCCTCTGTGATGCAGTGCTCCCTCAGTACTGCCCCTCCAAAAGTACAGCGCTCCCTCAGTACTGCCCCTCCGACAGTGCAGTGCTCCCTCAGTACAGTCCCTCCAACAGTACGGTGTTCCCATAGTACTGCTCCTCTGACATTGAAGCGCTCCCTCAGAACAGGCCCTCTGGCAGTACAGTGCTCCCATAGTACTGCCCATCTGACAATGCAGCGCTCCCTCAGTACTGCCCCTCCGACAGTGCAGTGCTCCCTGAGTCCTGCCCCTCCGACAGTGCAGTGCTCCCTCAGTACTACCCTTCCTACAGTGCAGCACTCCCTCAGTACTGCCCCTCCGACAGTGAAGCGCTCACTCAAAACAGGCCCTCTGGCAGCACAGTGTTCCCTCAAATCTGCCCATCTGACAATGCAGCGCTCGCTCAGTACTGCCCCTTCGACAGTGCAGCACTCCCTCAGTACTGCCCCCCCACAGTGCAGTGCTCCCTCAGTACTGCCCCTCCGACAGTGCAGTGCTCCCTCAGTACTGCCCCTCCGACAGTGCAGCGCTCCCTCAGTACTGCCCCTTCGACAGTGCAGTGTTCCCTCAGTACTGCCCCTCCGACAGTGCAGCGCTCCCTCAGTACTGCCCCTCCGACAGTGCAGCGCTCCCGCAGTTCTGCCCCTCTGACAGTGCAGCGCTCCCTCAGTCAAATCAAATCAAATCAAATCAAATCAAATCAAATCAAATCAACTTTTATTGTCATTGTTAGTGCACAAGTGCAGTACAACGAAATGTAGGCTTGCGGCTCCCGAGAGTGTACAATTTGGATTAGGACACTTAAACATTCAACATACATTTATGCATTTGGCTTGCAGTATATTAGCATAAATATGACCATAATAAAGTGCATTGGCAGATGTGCAGGCTTTAGTGTTTATTTGTGGAGTTCAGTAGGATGACAGCCCTGGGAAAGAAGCTGTTCCTAAATCTGGTCGTACGGGTGCGAATGCATCTGTAGCATCTTCCAGATGGTAGGAGGGCGAACAGACTGTGGCTGGGGTGGGTAGGGTCTTTGATGATGGACCGTGCCCTCCGTAGGCAGCGTTTCTGATATATATGCTCTATGGTCGGTAGCCGGGTGCCGGTAATGCGTTGGGCAGTTTTGACTACCCGCTGCAGGGCTTTCCGGTCATGGGAGCTACAGCTGCCATACCATACCGTGATACAGTTTGTCAGGATGCTCTCTATAGTGCAGCGGTAGAAGTTAGAGAGGATCAGGGGTGACAGATTACATCCCTTCAGCCTCCTCAAGAAATATAGGCGCTGCTGGGCCTTCTTCACCAGAGAGGAGGTATTGAGGGACCAGGAGAGGTCTTCCGTGATATGGGCTCCAAGGAACTTAAAGCTGGCCACCCTTTCCACCTCCGCCCCATTGATGTGGATGGGGGTGTGACTTCCGCCATTGGACTTCCTGAAGTCCACGATTATTTCCTTTGTTTTCTTGGTGTTAAGGGCCAGGTTGTTGTCGGCACACCACTTCACGAGATGCTGGACCTCCTCCCTGTAGGCTGACTCATCGTTGTTGGTGATCTGGCCTACTACCGTGGTGTCATCTGCAAACTTGATGATGGTGTTGGAACCATTAACAGCCACACAGTCGTGGGTGAAGAGGGAGTAGAGGAGGGGGCTCAGCACACATCCTTGTGGGGCCCCCTTGTTCAGGGTCGGCGGGGGGAGGTGTGGTTACCTAATTTGACAGACTGGGGTCTGTTTGTTAGGAAGTCCAGGGTCCAGTTGCAGAGGGAAGTGTTCAGGCCAAGAGTTTGGAGTTTGGTGGCCAGCTTGTTGGGGACGACAGTGTTGAATGCTGAGCTGTAGCCTATAAACAACATTCTGATGTAGGTCTCCTTACCATCTAGGTGATTCAGTGCCGAGTGTAGAGCAGTTGTGATTGCATCCTCCGTTGATCTGTTTGCACGATAGGCAAACTGGTGTTGGTCAAGGGAGGCAGGAACAGTGGCTTTGATGTGGGCTAAGACCAGTCTCTCGAAACACTTCATTATGATGGGTGTGAGTGCGACAGGTCGATAGTCATTCAGACACGTCACAGCCGCTTGTTTAGGCACAGGAATGATGGTGGCGCTCTTGAAGCATGTAGGGACTACTGCCTGGGCCAGTACTGCCCCTCTAATAGTAGCGCACCCCCTCAGTACTGCCCCTCTGACAGTGCTGCGCTCCCTCAGTACTGCCCCTCTGACAGTGCAGCGCTCCCTCAGTACTGCCCCTCTGACAGTAGCGCGCCCCCTCAGTACTGCCCCTCTGACAGTGCAGCGCTCCCTCAGTACTGCCTGCTCCGACAGTGCAGCGCTCCCTCAGTACTGCCCCCCCACAGTGCAGGGCTCCCTCAGTACTGCCACTCCAACAATACAGCGCTCCCTGAGTACTGCCCCTCCGACAGTGCAGCGCTCCTGCTGTACTGCCCCTCCGACAGTGCAGCGCTCCCTCAGTACTGCCCCTCCGACAGTGCCGCGCTCCATCAGTACTGCCCCTCTGACAGTAGAGCGCTCCCTCAGGACTGCCCCTCTGACAGTAGAGCGCCCCCTCAGTACTGCCCCTCCGACAGTGCAGCGCTCCCTCAGTACTGCCGCTCCGACAGTGCAGCGCTCCGACAGTGCAGCGCTCCCTCAGTACTGCGCCTCTGACAGTACAGCCCCCGTCAGTGCAGCCCCTCCGACAGTACAATGATCCCTCAGTACTGCTCCTCCTACAGTGCAGCGCTCCCTCTGCAATGCCCCTCCGAATGTGCAGCCCTCTCTCAGTACTGCCCCTCCGACAGTGCAGCACTCCCTCAGTACAGCCCCTCTGACAGTACAATGTTCCCATAGTACTGCTCCTCTGACAGTGAGGCGTTTTCTCAGTACTGCCCCTCCGACAGTGCAGCGCTCCCTCAGTACTGCCCCTCCAACAGTACAGAACCACTTCAGTACTGCCCCTTTGAGAGTGCAGCGCTCCCTCAGTACTGCCCCTCTGGCGGAGCAGTGTCCCCTCAGTATCGCCCCTCTGACAGTGCAGTGCTCCCTCAGTACTGCCCCTCCGACAGTGCAGCGCTCCCTCAGTACTGCCCCTCCGAAAGTGCAGCGCTCCGTCAGTACTGCCCCTCTGACAGTGCAGCACACCCTCAGTACTGCCCCTCTGAGATGCAATGCTCCCTCAGTACTGCCGCTCTGACATTCCAGGGCTCCCTCAGTACTGCCCCTCCGACACTGCAGCGCTCCCTCAGTACTGCCTCTCTGACAGTGCTGCACTCCCTCATTAAGGCACCCCTGACAGCGCGGCGTCCTTCAGTACTTCGCTTCTGACAGTGCAGCACTGCCTCAGTACTGCACCTCTCAAAGTGCAGCGCTCCCTCTGTACAGTCCCTCCGACAGTACAGTGTTCCCATATTACTGCTCCTCTGACAGTGAAGCACTCCCTCAGTACAGGACTTCTGGCAGTAAAATGTTCCCTCAGTACTGCCCCTCCGACAGTGCAGCGAGCCCCAGTACTGCCCCTCCGACAGTGAAGCACTCCCTCACTAATGCCCCTCCAACAGTGCAGCGCTCCCTCAGTACTGCCCTTCCAACAGTGCAGCACTCACTCAGTACTGCCCTTCCAACAGTGCAGCGCTCCCTCAGTACTGCCCCTCCGACAGGGCAGCGGTCCCTCAGTACTGCCCCTCTGACAGTGCAGCACTCCTTCATTAAGGCACGTCTGACAGTGCAGCGCTCCCTCAGTACTGCCACTCCGACAGTGCAGCACTCCCTCAGTACTGCCCCTCTGACTGTGCCGCGCTCCCTCAGTGCTGCCCCTCTGACAGTAGAGCACCCCCTCAGTCCTGCCCCTCCGACAGTGCAGCTCTCCCTCAGTACTGCTCCTCCTACAGTGCAGCGCTCCCTCAACAATGCCCCTCCGAATGTGCAGCCCTCCCTCAGTACTGCCCCTCTCACAGCGCAGCGCTCCCTCAGTACTGCCCCTCCGACCGTGCAGCGCTCCCTCAGAACTGCCCCTACGACAGTGCAGCACTCCCCCAGTACTGCCCCTCCGACAGTGCAATGCTCCGTCAGTACTGCCCCTCTGACAGGGCGGCACTCCCTCAGTACTGCCCCTCCGACAGTGCAGCGCTCCCTCAGTGCTGCCCCTCAAACAGTGCAGCGCTCCCTCAGTACTGCCCCTCTGACAGTGCAGCTCTCCCTCAGTACTGCCCCTCCAATAATGCAGGGCTCCTTCAGTACTGCCCCTCTGACAGTGCAGCGCTCCCTCAGTACTGCCCCTCCAATAATGCAGCGCCCCCTCAGTCCAACCCCTCCGACACTGCAGTGCTCCCTCAGTACTGCCCCTCCGACAGTGCAGCGCTCCCTCAGTACTGCCCCTCTGATGGAGCAGTGTCCCCTCAGTACCGCCCCTCTGACAGTGCAGCGCTCCCTCAGTACTGCCCCTCCGACAGTGCAGCGCTCCCTCAGAACGGCCCCTACGACAGTGCAGCACTCCCCCAGTACTGCCCCTCCGACAGTGCAACGCTCCATCAGTACTGCCACTCTGACAGGGCAGCACTCCCTCAGTACTGCCCCTCCGACAGTGCAGCGCTCCCTCAGTGCTGCCCCTCCGACAGTGCAGCGCTCCCTCAGTACTGCCCCTCTGACAGAGCAGAGCACCTTCAGTACTGCCCCTCCAATAATGCAGCGCCCCCTCAGTACAACCCCTCCGACACTGCAGTGCACCCTCAGTACCGCCCCTCCGACAGTGCAGCGCTCCCTCAGTACTGCCCCTCTGACGGAGCAGTGTCCCCTCAGTACCGCCCATCTGGCAGTGCAGCGCTCCCTCAGTCCTGCCCCTCCAACAGTGCAGTGCTCCCTCAGTACTGCCCCTCCGACAGTGCAGCGCTCCTGCAGTACTGCCCCTCCGACAGTGCAGCGCTCCCTCAGTACTGCCCCTCTGACAGTGCCGCACTCTCTCCGTACTGCCCCTCTGACAGTGCAGCGCTCCCTCAGGACTGCCCCTCTGATAGTAGAGCGCCCCCTCAGTACTGCCCCTCCGACAGTGCAGCGCTCCCTCAGTACTGCCGCTCCGACAGTGCAGCGCTCACTCAGTACTGCCGCTCCGACAGTGCAGCGCTCATTCAGTACTGCACCTCTGACAGTGCAGCCCGCCTCAGTAGAGTAGAATGATCCCTCAGTACTGCTCCTCCTACAGTGCAGCACTCCATCAGTACTGCCCCCCCACAGTGCAGCGCTCCCTCAGTACTGCCGCTCCAACAGTGCAGCGCTCCCTGAGTACTGCCCCTCCGACAGTGCAGCGCTCCCGCAGTACTGGCCCTCCGACAGTGCCGCGCTCCCTCAGCACTGCCCCTCCGACAGTGCAGCGCTCCCTCAGTACTGGCCCTCCGACAGTGCAGCGCTCCCTCAGTACTGCCCCTCCGACAGTGCCGCGCACCCTCAGTACTGGCCCTCCGACAGTGCAGCGCTCCCTCAGCACTGCCCCTCTGACAGTGCCGCGCTCCCTCAGTACTGCACCTCTGACAGTGCCACGCTCCCTCAGTACTGCCGCTCCGACAGTGCAGCGCTCCCTCAGTACTGCACCTCTGACAGTGCAGACCCCTCAGTTGAGCCCCTCCGACAGTACAATGATCCCTCAGTACTGCTCCTCCTACAGTGCAGCGCTTCCTCAGCAATGCCCCTATAAAAGTCCAGCCCTCCCTCGGTACTGCCCCTCTGACAGTGCAGCGCTCCCTCAGTACTGCCCCTCCCATAATGCAGCGCCCCCTCAGTACAGCACGTCCGACAGTGCAGTGCTCCCTCAGTACTGCCCCACCGACAGTACAATGTTCCCATAGTACTGCTCCTCTGACAGTGAAGCGTTTTCTCACTACAGGCCCTCCGACAGTGCAGTGTTCCCTCACTACGGCCACTCCGACAGTGCAGCACTCCCTTACTACCGCCCCTTCGGCATTGCAGCGCTCCCTCAGTACTGCCCCTCCAACAATACAGAACCACCTCAGTACTGCCCCTTTGACAGTGCAGCGCTCCCTCAGTACTGCCCCTCTGATGGAGCAGTGTCCCATCAGTACCACCCCTCTGACAGTGCAGCACTCCCTCAGTACTGCCCCTCCAACAGTGCAGCACTCCGTTAGTACTGCCCCTGTAAGATGCAGTGCTCCCTCAGTACTGCCCCTCTGACATTCCAGCACTCCCTCAGTGCTGCCCCTCTCACAGTGCAGCACTCCCTCATTAAGGCACCTCTGACAGTGCGGCATCCTTCAGTACTGCCCCTCCGACAGTGCAGCACTGCCTCAGTACTGCACCTCTCACAGTGCAGCGCTCCCTCAGTACAGTCCCTCCGACAGTACAGTGTTCCCATAGAACTGCTCCTCCGACAGTGCAGTGCTCCCTCAGTACTGCCCCTCCAACAGTGCAGCGCTCCCTCAGTACTGCCCTTCCAACAGTGCAGCGCTCCCTCAGTACAGCCCCTCCGACATTGCAGCATTCCCTCAGTACTGCCCCTCCGAAAGTGCAGCACTCCCTCAGTACTGCCCCTCCGACAGTGCGGCGCTCCCTCAGTACTGCCCCTCCGACAGTGCAGTGCTCCCTCAGTACTGCCCCTCCGACAGTAGAGCGCCCCCTCAGTACTGCCGCTCTGACAGTGCAGCGCTCCCTCAGTACTGCCCCTCCGACAGTGAAGCGCCCCCTCAGTACTGCCGCTCCGACAGTGCAGCGCTCCCTGAGTACTGCACCTCTGACAGTGCAGCTCCCCTCAGTACAGCCCCTCCGACAGTACAAAGATCCCTCAGTACTGCTCCTCCTACAGTGCAGCGCTCCCTCAGCAAGGCCCATCCGAAAGTGCAGCCCTCCCTCAGCACTGCCCCTCTGACAGCGCAGCACTCCCTCAGCACTGCCCCTCCGACAGTACAGCGCTCCCTCAGACCTGCCCCTCCGACAGTGCAGCACTCCCTCAGTACTGCCCCTCCGGCAGTGCAGCGCTCCCTCAGTACTGCCTCTCCGACAGTGCAACGCTCCATCAGTACAGCCCCTCTGACAGTGCAGCGCTCCCTCAGTACTGCCCCTCCGACAGTGCAGCGCTCCCTCAGTACTGCCCCTCCGACAGTGCAGTTCTCTCTCAGTACTGCCCCTCCGACAGTGCAGCGCTCCCTCAGTACTGCCCCTCCGACAGTGCAACGCTCCGTCAGTACTGCCCCTCCGACAGTGCAACGCTCCCTCAGTACTGCCCCTCCGACAGTGCGGCGCTCCCTCAGTACTGCCCCTCCGGCAGTGCAACGCTCCCTCAGTACTGCCCCTCCGACAGTGCGGCGCTCCCTCAGTACTGCCCCTCCGACAGTGCAGCGCTCCCTCAGTACTGCCCCTCCGACAGTGCAACGCTCCGTCAGTACTGCCCCTCCGACAGTGCAGCGCTCCCTCAGTACTGCCCCTCCGACAGTGCAACGCTCCGTCAGTACTGCCCCTTTCAAATTCCCGAGGTTTTTTTCTAACCATGTTGACCCTCGGCCTGAGGGCCTTTTGCGGGGGATGGTCGGGGAGGGCGCTGGATGGAAGAAGAGCAAGTAGCATCATGTGACAAACGTAGATATGGAAAACCAAGCGATTCTGGGTGTGCCAGTGATGTCTCTTCTTTTCCGTTCACTTCCAGGGTTGTTCTGCTCCAGTCGATCCTTCTCTGTACACTGGTGACCCTTTCGGAGCAACATCACAAACGAGGTGACCAACTCCAGGCAGACGGTCAGTCAGTTTAACATGCAGGACAGCTGTGGCTTAGTTGGTCGCTCCCTGTCTCTAGCCTCCGAGTCAGAAAGGTCACGGGTCAGAGGGTCATTGCTGAGGGAGCGCCTCACTGTCAGAGGGTCAGTGCTGAGGGAGCGCCTTACTGTGGGAGGGGCAGTGCTGAGGGAGCGCTGCACTGTCAGAGGGTGAGAGGTGAGGGAGCACTGCACTCTCAGAGGGGCTGTACCGAGGGAGCGCGGCACTGACAGAGGGTCAGTACTGAGGGAGTGCCTCACTGTCGGAGGGTCAGTGCGGAGGGAGTGCCTCACTGTCGGAGGGGCAGTACTGAGGGAGCGCTGCCCTGTCAGAGGGACAATACTGAGGGAGCGCTGCACTGTCAGAGGGGCAGTACTGAGGGAGTGCTGCACTGTTGGAGGGGCAGTACTGAGGGAGTGCCTCACTGTCAGAGCGGCAGTACTGAGGGAGCGCCTCACTGCCAGAGTGTCAGTGCTGAGGGAGTGCCTCACTGCCAGAGGGGCAGTACTGATGGAGCGCTGCATTGTCAGAGGGTGAGAGGTGAGGGAGCACTGCACTGTCGGAGGGGCAGTACTGAGGGAGAGCCTCACCGTCAGAGTGTCAGTGCTGAGGGAGTGCCTCACTGCCAGAGGGGCAGTACTGAGGGAGCGCTGCATTGTCAGAGGGTGAGAGGTGAGGGAGCACTGCACTGTCGGAGGGGCAGTACTGAGGGAGCCCTGCATTGTCGGAGGGGCAGTACTGAGAGAGCGCTGCACTGTCGGAGAGGCAGTACTGAGGGAGGGCTGCACTGCTGCAGGGTCAGTACTGAGGGAGCACTGCACTGTCGGAGGGGCAGTGCTGAGAGAGGGCTGCACTGTCAGAGGCGCAGTACTGAGGGAGCGCTGCACTGTCAGGGGGCAATACTGAGGGAGTGCTGCACAGTCGGAGGGGCAGTACTGAGAGTCACTGCACTGTCAGAGGGGCAGTACTGAGGGACTGCTGCACTGTCGGAGGGGCAGTACTGAGGGAGCGTTGCACTGTCGGAGGGGCAGTCCTGAGGGAGCGCTGCACTGTCGGAGGGGCAGTACTGGAGGAGTGCTGCACTGTCAGAGGGACGGTACTGAGGGAGGGGCAGGTGAAGGGGGGGGATACGAAATTCGTGTGACTGCTGTACTAAATCTATCTCAACACTTGCCCTCCTCCAGTTCACTGCGGTGTCCCAGAAAAGATCGTACACGGTCACTTCGACTACCTGACCGCCCTTGACAAAAACTCTTACTTGGCAGTCATCAAGTACGACTGTGACCACCCCATCTATTCCCTCGCAAACAGTAATGAAGGTGAGTTCTGCGTTTCTCTCTGTGAGGGTTGGGTTGAGGGGAGGGTCTTTCCTTGTCCTGGGTGGAGGGGAGGGTATGAGTGGGGTGTGTTAGCCTTCAGCTGAATGATGAGACGTTGGGTGGGCCACCTTCATCAGGAACTCACGCCCTCCCCTCCGTTGGACCTCCCCAACTCCCCCCACACCTCCTTCCATCTCTCCACTCCCTTCCCCCTCCCTCCTCAATCTCAAGTCCTGGGCTCTCGTGGTACAGGTTGGGAATGTGATTCTTCAGGGAAATGCTAGCTGGTGTAGTCCCTGCTGTCACACTCTCTGTCTCACCTTCTCACCCTCTCTCTCCATTCCACCTCTATCACTCCCCACCCTCCCCGTCACTCCCACCTCCCCACCTTCTCCCATATCCCTCACTCCCACCTCCCCACCTTCTCCCCATATCCCTCCCTCCCACCTCCCCACCTTCTCCCCATATCCTCACTCCCACCTACCCACCTTCTCCCCATATCCCTCACTCCCACCTCCCCACCTTCTCCCCATATCCCTCACTCCCACCTCCCCACCTTCTCCCCATATCCCTCACTCCCACCTCCCCACCTTCTCCCCATATCCCACACTCCCACCTCCCCACCTTCTCCCCATATCCCTCACTCCCACCTCCCCACCTTCTCCCATATCCCTCACTCCCACCTCCCCACCTTCTCCCCATATCCCACACTCCCACCTCCCCACCTTTTCCCCATATCCCTCACTCCCACCTCCCCACCTTCTCCCCAAATCCCTCACTCCCACCTCCCCTCCTTCTCCACATATCCCTCACTCCTACCTCCCCACCTTCTCCCCTAATCCCTCAATACCACCTCCCCACCTTCTCCCCATATCCCTCACTCCCACCTCCCCACCTTCTCCCCATATCCCTCACTCCCACCTCCCCACCTTCTCCACATATCCCTCACTCCCACCTCCCCACCTTCTCCCCATATCCCTCACTCACACCTCCCCACCTTCTCCCCATATCCCTCACTCCCACCTCCTCACCTTCTCCCATATCCCTCACTCACACCTCCCCACCTTCTCCACATATCCCTCACTCCCACCTCCTCACCTTCTCCCATATCCCTCACTCCCACCTCCCCACCTTCTCCACATATCCCTCACTCCCACCTCCTCACCTTCTCCCATATCCCTCACTCACACCTCCCCACCTTCTCCCCATATCCCTCACTCCCACCTCCCCACCTTCTCCCGATATCCCTCACTCCCACCTCCCCACCTTCTCCACATATCCCTCACTCCCACCTCCTCACCTTCTCCCATATCCCTCACTCACACCTCCCCACCTTCACCCCATATCCCTCACTCCCACCTCCCCACCTTCTCCCCATATCTCTCAATCCCACCTCCCCACCTTCTACCCAAATCCCTCACTCCCATCTCCCCACCTTCTCCCCATATACTTATCTCCCACCTCCCTACCTTCTCCCCAAATCCCTCAATCCCACCTTCTCTCCCTATCCTTGAATTCAGTCTCTCTCCACAAATAGATCTAATTGGTTCTTAACCCCCATTACACTTTAATGCCTCAGTATCCTTCCCTGTTAACTCACTGAAACAATCAGTGACACTTTGGGTAACATTCCATCTTGAGGAAGATACCAGGAAAGAGTTAGAGAGAGGTGGGTGGTGGGGGAGGGTGGGTGGGGGTGGTGGGGGGAGAAGGAATACTAAAGTTATTGAGTTTGTGGCACAGAATGTGTTAGAATTATGCAGTCGTGGGGTGTGGCCATGAGGGGAGGAAAGCATCTGTGACGCCTCCCATGGTCAAACGACCATGTCAAATTCATGAGATTGGAGGGGGCGAGGGGCAAGGGGTGAGGGGGATGAAAGAGATTTGTGCGTGAGATGCGGTGGGGGTCTGATGAGTGAACGTTTCTCTAAACTCTGGTCTCTTCCCCTCCTGCAGCTGTCTACGTCTGCACAGACCAGAACAGGTGGGAAAACGCAGTGTTGGGAGACAGGCCCCCGGAGTGCCCCAAGGGTAAGCAAGAGACCGCACTCAACACATGGCCAGTGAGCCCTACTGCCTTGCTCCAGAAGTCTCACCAGCACTGGCCCCAGCTGGAATACTGTGTCCAATTCAGGAGCACCGCACATTAGGAAGGATGTCCAGCCCTCGGAGAGGGTGCGGAGGAGATTTACCAGAATGGTACCAGGGGATGAGGGGCTTGAGTTACGTGGAGAGTCTGGAGAAGCTGGGATTGTTCTCCTTGGAGCAGAGAAGGTTCAGGGGAAATTTACCAGACTGGTACCAGGGGATGAGGGGCTTGGGTAACGTGGAGAGTCTGGAGAAGTTGGGATTGTTCTCCTTGGAGCAGAGAAGGTTCAGGGGAAATTTACCAGACTGGTACCAGGGGATGAGGGGCTTGAGTTACGTGGAGAGTCTGGAGAAGCTGGGATTGTTCTCCTTGGAGCAGAGAAGGTTCAGGGGAAATTTACCAGGCTGGTACCAGGGGATGAGGGGCTTGAGTTACGTGGATAGACTGGAGAAGCTGGGATTGTTCTCCTTGGAGCAGAGAAGGTGAAGGGGAGATTTACCAGAATGGTACCAGGGGATGAGGGACTTGAGTTACGTGGAGAGTCTGGAGAAGCTGGGATTGTTCTCCTTGAAGCAGAGAAGGTTAAGGGGAGATTTACCAGAATGGTACCAGGGGATGAGGGGCTTGAGTTACGTGGAGAGTCTGGAGAAGCTGGGATTGTTCTCCTTGGAGCAGAGAAGGTTAAGGGGAGATTGACCAGAATGGTACCAGGGGATGAGGGGCTTGAGTTACGTGGAGAGACTGGAGAAGCTGGGATTGTTCTCCTTGGAGCAGAGAAGGTTAAGGGGAGATTGACCAGAATGGTACCAGGGGATGAGGGGCTTGGGTTACGTGGAGAGTCTGGAGAAGCTGGGATTGTTCTCCTTGAAGCAGAGAAGGTTAAGGGGAGATTTACCAGAATGGTACCAGGGGATGAGGGGCTTGAGTTACGTGGAGAGACTGGAGAAGCTGGGATTGTTCTCCTTGGAGCAGAGAAGGTGAAGGGGAGATTGACCAGAATGATACCAGGGAATGAGGGGCTCGAGTTACGTGAGAGACTGGAGAAGCTGGGATTGTTCTCCTTAGAGCAGAGAAGGTTAAGGGGAGATTGACCAGAATGATACCAGGGAATGAGGGGCTCGAGTTACGTGAGAGACTGGAGGAGCTGGGATTGTTCTCCTTAGAGCAGAGAAGGTTAAGGGGAGATTGACCAGAATGGTACCAGGGGATGAGGGGCTTGAGTTACGTGGAGAGACTGGAGAAGCTGGGGTTGTTCTCCTTGGAGCAGAGACGGTTAAGGGTAGATTGACCAGAATGATACCAGGGGATGAGGGGCTTGAGTTACGTGGAGAGACTGGAGAAGCTGGGATTGTTCTCCTTAGAGCAGAGAAGGTTAAGAGGATATTTGATAGATGTGTTCAAAATCATGAAGGGCTTTGATAGAGTAAATAAGTAGAAACTGTTTCCAGTGACAGGAGAATTGGTAACCAGAGGACACAGATTGAAGTTCATTGGCAAAAGAGCCAGAGGGAGAAGATGAGGAGAAATATTTTTACGCAGCGAGTTGTTACGGTCTGGAATGCATTGCCTGAAAGGACGCTGGAAGCAGATTCAATAGTAAGTTTCAAAAGGGAAATTGGATGAATACTTGAAGTGGGGACAGAGCAGGGGAGTGGGACTAATTGAATAGCTCCAGCAAAGAGCAGGCACAGGCACGACGGGCCGAATGGCCTCTTACTCTGCAGTATCACACCATTTGCTTATCCCAGAGAGAGTCTTGCCATCGAGAGAGTTAATAGAGGGAATGTTGGACAGTGCATTTCATCTTTAAAGCACAATTATAACAGCCACTAATAAATCCAAGAAGGAATTCAGGGGAAACTAGGGTTACAGATTACCAAAAGTAGTGATGCAGGTTAATAGGAGCACAGAAAGCAAACCAAGCACTGGGGTTCATTTCTAGAGCGATTGAATTGAAAAGCAGAGAATGTATGTTAAACTTATATAGAAGCTTGGTTAGACCACACTTGGAGCACTGTGCACAGTTCTGGTCTCTGTATGCCTTGGTTAGCTCACACAAGGAGCACTGTGCACAGTTCTGGTCTCTGTATGCCTTGGTTAGGTCACACTAGGAGCACTGTGCACAGTTCTGGTCTCTGTATACCTTGGTTAGACCACACTTGGAGCACTGTGCACAGTTCTGGTCTCTGTATAACTCGGTTAGACCACACTTGGAGCACTGTGCACAGTTCTGGTCTCTGTATACCTTGGTTAGACCACAGTTGGAGCACTGTGCACAGTTCTGGTCTCTGTATACCTTGGTTAGACCACACTTGGAGCACTGTGCACAGTTCTGGTCTCTGTATACCTTGGTTAGACCACACTTGGAGCACTGTGCACAGTTCTGGTCTCTGTATACCTTGGTTAAACCACACTTGGAGCACTGTGCACAGTTCTGGTCTCTGTATGCCTTGGTTAGACCACACTTGGAGCACTGTGCACAGTTCTGGTCTCTGTATACCTTGGTTAGACCACACTTGGAGCACTGTGCACAGTTCTGGTCTCTATATACCTTGGTTAGACCACACTTGGAGCACTGTGCACAGTTCTGGTCTCCATATACCTTGGTTAGACCACGCTTGAAGCACTGTGCACAGTTCTGGTCTCTGTGTACCTTGGTTAGACCACACTAGGAGCACTGTGCACAGTTCTGGTCTCTGTATACATTGGTTAGACCGCACTTGGAGCACTGTGCATAGTTCTGGTCTCTGTATGCCTTGGTTAGACCACACTTGGAGCAATGTGCACAGTTCTGGTCTCTGTATGCCTTAGTTAGACCACACTTGGAGCACTGTGCACATTTCTGGTCTCTGTATGCCTTGGTTAGACCACACTTGGAGCACTGTGCACAGTTCTGGTCTCTGTATGCCTTGGTTAGATCACACTTGGAGCACTGTGCACAGTTCTGGTCTCTGTATGCCTTGGTTAGATCACACTTGGAGCACTGTGCACAGTTCTGGTCTCTGTATACCTTGGTTAGATCACACTTGGAGCACTGTGCACAGTTCTGGTCTCCATATACCTTGGTTAGAGCACACTTGGAGCACTGTGCACAGTTCCGGTCTCTGTATACCTTGGTTAGATCACACTTGGAGCACTGTGCACAGTTCTGGTCTCTGTATACCTTGGTTAGATCACACTTGGAGCACTGTGCCCAGTTCTGGTCTCTGTATACCTTGGATAAACCACACTCGCAGCACTGTGCACAGTTCTGGTCTCTGTATACCTTGGTTATACTACACTTGGAGCACTGTGCACGGTTCTGGTCTCTGTATGCCTTGGCTAGACCACACTTGGAGCACTGTGCACGGTTCTGGTCTCCTTATACCTCAGTTAGACCACACTCGGAGCACTGTGCGCAGTTCTGGTCTCTGTATACCTTGGTTAGACCAGACTTGGAGCACTGTGCACGGTTCTGGTCTCTGTATGCCTTGGTTAGACCACACTTGGAGCACTGTGCACAGTTCTGGTCTCTGTATAGCTTGGTTAGACCACACTTGGAGCACTGTGCACGGTTCTGGTCTCTGTCTGCCTTGGTTAGACCACACCTGGAGCACTGTGCACAGTTCTGGTCTCTGTATACATTGGTTAGACCACACTTGGAGCACTGTGCACAGTTCTGGTCTCTGTATGCCTTAGTTAGACCACACTTGGAGCACTGTGCACGGTCCTGGTCTCTGTATGCCTTAGTTAGACCACACTCGGAGCACTGTGCTCAGTTCTGGTCTCTGTATGCCTTGGTTAGACCACACTTGGAGCACTGTGCACGGTTCTGGTCTCTGTATGCCTTGGTTAGACCACACTTGGAGCACTGTGCACAGTTCTGGTCTCTGGAAACATTGGTTAGATCACACCTGGAGCACTGTGCACAGTTCTGGTCTCTGTATACCTTGGTTAGACCACACCTGGAGCACTGCACACAGTTCTGGTCTCTGTATGCCTTTGTTAGACCACACTTGGAGCACTGTGCACAGTTCTGGTCTCTGTATACCTTGGTTAGACCACACTTTGAACACTGTGCACAGTTCTGGTCTCTGTATGCCTTAGTTACACAACACTTGGAGCACTGTGCACAGTTCTGGTCTCAATATACCTTGGTTAGACCGCACTAGGAGCACTGTGCACAGTTCTGGTCTCTGTATACCTTGGTTAGACCACACTTGGAGCACTGTGCACAGTTCTGGTCTCTGTATGCCTTGGTTAGATCACACTTGGAGCACTGTGCACAGTTCTGGTCTCTGTATACCTTGATTAGATCACACTTGGAGCACTGTGCACAGTTCTGGTCTCCATATGCCTTGGTTAGATCACACTTGGAGCACTGTGCACAGTTCTGGTCTCTGTATGCCTTGGTTAGATCACACTTGGAGCACTGTGCACAGTTCTGGTCTCCATATGCCTTGGCTAGACCACACTTGGGGCACTGTGCACAGTTCTGGTCTCCATATACCTCGGATAGACCACACTTGGAGTACTATGCACAGTTCTGGTCTCTGTATCCTTGGTTAGATCACACTAGGAGCACTGTGCACAGTTATGGTCTCTGTATACCTTGGGTAGATCACACTTGGAGCACTGTGCACAGTTCTGGTCTCTGTATGCCTTGGATAGACCACACTTGGAGCACTGTGCACGGTTCTGCTCTCTGTATGCCTTGGTTAGACCACACTTGGAGCACTGTGCATGGCTCTGGTCTCTGTATACCTTGGTTAGACCACACTTGGAGCACTGTGCGCTGTTCTGGTCTCTGTATACCTTGGTTAGACCACACTTGGAACACAGTGCACAGTTCTGGTCTCTGTATGCCTTGGTTAGACCACACTTGGAGCACTGTGCACAGTTCTGGTCTCTGTATGCCTTGGTTAGACCACACTTGGAGCGCTGTGCACAGTTCTGGTCTCTGTATGCCTTAGTTAGACCACACTTGGGGCACTGTGCACAGTTCTGGTCTCTGTATGCCTTGGTTAGACCACACTTGGAGCACTGTGCACAGTTCTGGTCTCTGTATGCCTTGGTTAGACCACACTTGGAGCACTGTGCACAGTTCTGGTCTCTGTATGCCTTCGGTAGACCACACTTGGAGCACTGTGCACAGTTCTGGTCTCTGTTTACCTTGGTTAGACCACACTAGGAGCATTGTGCACAGTTCTGGTCTCTGTATGCCTTGGTTAGATCACACTAGGAGCACTGTGCACAGTTCTGGTCTCTGTATACCTTGGTTAAACCACACTAGGAGCACTGTACACAGTTCTGGTCTCTGTATGCCTTGGTTAGATCACACTTGGAGCACTGTGCACAGTTCTGGTCTCTGTATACCTTGGTTAGATCACACTTGGAGCACTGTGCACAGTTCTGGTCTCTGTATGCCTTGATTAGATCACACTAGGAGCACTGTGCACAGTTCTGGTCTCTGTATACCTTGGTTAGACCACACTAGGAGCACTGTGCACAGTTCTGGTCTCTGTATACCTTGGTAAGACCACACATGGAGCATTGTGCACAGTTCTGGTCTCTGTATACCTTGTTTAGACCACACTTGGAGCAATGTGCACAGTTCTGGTCTCCATATACCTTGGTTAGACCACACTTGGAGCATTGTGCACAGTTCTGGTCTCCATATACCTAGGGTAGACCACACTTGGAGCACTGTGCACAATTCTGCTCTCTGTATACCTTGCTTAGACCACACTTAGAGCACTGTGCACAGTTCTGGTCTCTGTATACCTTGGTTAGACCAAACTTGGAGCACTGTGCACAGCTCTGGTCTCTGTATGCCTTGGTTAGACCACACTTGGAGCACTGAGCACAGTTCTGGTCTCTGTATACCTTGGTTAGACCACACTTGTAGCACTGTGCACAGTTCTGGTCTCTGTATACCTTGGTTAGATCAGACTTGGAGCACTGTGCACAGTTCTGGTCTCTGTATACCTTGGTTAGACCACACTTGGAGCACTGTGCACAGTTCTGGTCTCTGTATACCTTGGTTAGACCACACTTGGAGCACTGTGCACAGTTCTGCTCTCTGTATACCTTAGTTAGATCACACTTGGAGCACTGTGCACAGTTCTGGTCTGTGTATGTTTTAGTTAGACCACATTTGGAGCACTGTGCACAGTTCTGGTCTCTGTATGCCTTGGTTAGACCACACTTGGAGCACTGTGCACAGTTCTCGTCTGTGTATACCTTCGTTAGACCACACTAGGAGCACTGTGCACAGTTCTGGTCTCTGTATACCTTGGTTAGATCACACTTGGAGCGCTGTGCACTGTTCTGGTCTCAGTATACCTTGGTTAGACCACACTAGGAGCACTGTGCACAGTTCTGGTCTCTGTATGCCTTGGTTAGATCACACTTGGAGCACTGTGCACAGTTCTGGTCTCTGTATACCTTGGTTAGATCACACTTGGAGCACTGTGCACAGTTCTGGTCTCCATATGCCTTGGTTAGATCACACTTGGAGCACGGTGCACAGTTCTGGTCTCTGTATGCCTTGGTTAGATCACACTTGGAGCACTGTGCACAGTTCTGGTCTCCATATACCTCGGATAGACCACACTTGGAGCACTATGCACAGTGCCGATCTCTGTATGCCTTGGTTAGGTCACACTTGGAGCACTGTGCACAGTTCTGGTCTCTGTATACCTTGCTTAGATCACACTTGGAGCTCTGTGCACAGTTCTGGTCTCTGTATGCCTTGGTTAGACCACACTTGGAGCACTGTGCACGGTTCTGCTCTCTGTATGCCTTGGTTAGACCACACTTGGAGCACTGTGCACGGTTCTGGTCTCTGTATACCTTGGTTAGACCACACTTGGAGCACTGTGCGCTGTTCTGGTCTCTGTATACCTTGGTTAGACCCCACTTGGAAAATTGTGCACAGTTCTGGTCTCTGTATACCTTGGTTAGACGACGCTAGGAGCACTGTGCACAGTTCTGGTCTCTCTATACCTTGGTTAGACCACACTTGGAGCATTGTGCACAGTTCTTGTCTCTGTATACCTTGGTTAGACCACACTTGGGGCACTGTGCACAGTTCTGGTCTCTGTATACCTTGGTTAGACCACACTTGGAGCACTGTGCACAGTTCTGGTCTCTGTATACCTTGGTTAGACCACACTTGGAGCACTGTGCACAGTTCTGGTCTCTATTTGCCTTAGTTAGACCAAACTTGGGGAACTGTGCACAGTTCTGGTCTCTGTACGCCTTGGTTAGACCACACTTGGAGCACTTTGCACAGTTCTGGTCTCTGTATGCCTTGGTTAGACCACACTTGGAGCACTGTGCACAGTTCTGGTCTCTGTATGCCTTAGTTAGACCACACTTGGGGCACTGTGCTCAGTTCTGGTCTCTGTATGCCTTGGTTAGACCAGACTTGGAGCAATGTGCAAAGTTCTGGTCTCCATATACCCTGGTTAGACCACACTTGGAGCACTGTGCACAGATCTGGTCTCCATATACCTTGGTAAGACCACACTTGGAGCACTGTATACAGTTCAGGTCTCCATATACCTTGGTTAGACCACACTTGGAAAACTGTGCACAGTTCTGGTTTCTGTATGCCTTAGTTAGACTACACTTGGTGCACTGTGCACAGTTCTGGTCTCGGTATACCTTGGGTAGACCACACTTGGAGCACTGTGCACAGTTCTGGTCTCCATATAGCTTGGTTAGACCACACTAGGAGCACTCTGCACAGTTCTGGTCTCTGTATGCCTTGGTTAGATCATACTTGGAGCACTGTGCACAGTTCTCGTCTCTGTATACCTTGGTTAGATCACACTTGGAGCACTGTGCACAGTTCTGGTCTCCATATGCCTTGGTTAGATCACACTTGGAGCACTGTGCACAGTTCTGGTCTCTGTATGCCTTGGTTAGATCACACTTGGAGCACTGTGCACAGTTCTGGTCACCATATGCCTTGGTTAGACCACACTTGGAGCACTGTGCACAGTTCTGGTCTCCATGTACCTTGGTTAGACCACACTTGGAGCACTGTGCCCAGTTCTGGTCTCTGTATACCTTGGATAAACCACACTCGCAGCACTGTGCACACTTCTGGTCTCTGTATACCTTGGTTAGACCACACTTGGAGCACTGTGCACGGTTCTGGTCTCTGTATGCCTTGGCTAGACCACACTTGGAGCACTGTGCACGGTTCTGGTCTCCTTATACCTTAGTTAGACCACACTCGGAGCACTGTGCACTGTTCTGGTCTCTGTATACCTTGGTTAGACCAGACTTGGAGCACTGTGCACGGTTCTGGTCTCTGTATGCCTTGGTTAGACCACACTTGGAGCACTGTGCACAGTTCTGGTCTCTGTATACCTTGGTTAGACTACACTTGGAGCTCTGTGCACGGTCCTGGTCTCTGTATGCCTTCGTTAGACCACACTCAGAGCACTGTGCTCAGTTCTGGTCTCTGTATGCCTTGGTTAGACCACACTTGGAGCACTGTGCACGGTTCTGGTCTCTGTATGCCTTGGTTAGACCACACTTGGAGCACTGTGCACAGTTCTGGTCTCTGGAAACATTGGTTAGATCACACCTGGAGCACTGTGCACAGTTCTGGTCTCTGTATACCTTGCTTAGACCACACCTGGAGCACTGCACACAGTTCTGGTCTCTGTATGCCTTTGTTAGACCACACTTGGAGCACTGTGCACAGTTCTGGTCTCTGTATACCTTGGTTAGACCACACTTTGAACACTGTGCACAGTTCTGGTCTCTGTATGCCTTAGTTACACCACACTTGGAGCACTGTGCACAGTTCTGGTCTCAATATACCTTGGTTAGACCGCACTAGGAGCGCTGTGCACAGTTCTGGTCTCTGTATACGTTGGTTAGACCACACTTGGAGCACTGTGCACAGTTCTGGTCTCTGTATGCCTTGGTTAGATCACACTTGGAGCACTGTGCACAGTTCTGGTCTCTGTATACCTTGATTAGATCACACTTGGAGCACTGTGCACAGTTCTGGTCTCCATATGCCTTGGCTAGACCACACTTGGGGCACTGTGCACAGTTCTGGTCTCCATATACCTCGGATAGACCACACTTGGAGTACTATGCACAGTTCTGGTCTCTGTATCCTTGGTTAGATCACACTAGGAGCACTGTGCACAGTTATGGTCTCTGTATACCTTGGGTAGATCACACTTGGAGCACTGTGCACAGTTCTGGTCTCTGTATGCCTTGGATGGACCACACTTGGAGCACTGTGCACGGTTCTGCTCTCTGTATGCCTTGGTTAGACCACACTTGGAGCACTGTGCATGGTTCTGGTCTCTGTATACCTTGGTTAGACCACACTTGGAGCACTGTGCGCTGTTCTGGTCTCTGTATACCTTGGTTAGACCACACTTGGAACACTGTGCACAGTTCTGGTCTCTGTATGCCTTGGTTAGACCACACTTGGAGCACTGTGCACAGTTCTGGTCTCTGTATGCCTTGGTTAGACCACACTTGGAGCGCTGTGCACAGTTCTGGTCTCTGTATGCCTTAGTTAGACCACACTTGGGGCACTGTGCACAGTTCTGGTCTCTGTATGCCTTGGTTAGACCACACTTGGAGCACTGTGCACAGTTCTGGTCTCCATATACCCTGGTTAGACCACACTTGGAGCACTGTGCGCAGTTCTGGTCTCCATATACCTTGGTTAGACCACACTTGCAGCACTGTGCACAGTTCTGGTCTCTGTATGCCTTGGTTAGACCACACTTGGAGCATTGTGCACTGTTCTGGTCTCTGTATACCTTGGTTAGACCACACTTGGGGCACTGTGCACAGTTCTGGTCTCTGTATACCTTGGTTAGACCACACTTGGAGCACTGTGCACAGTTCTGGTCTCTGTATGCCTTGGTTAGACCACACTTGGAGCACTGTGCACAGTTCTGGTCTCTGTATGCCTTAGTTAGACCACACTTGGAGCACTGTGCACGGTTCTGGTCTCTGTTTCCGTTGGTTAGCCCACACTTGGAGCACTGTGCACAGTTCTGGTCTCTGTATGCCTTGGTTAGATCACACTAGGAGCACTGTGCACAGTTCTGGTCTCTGTATACCTTCGTTATATACAACTAGGAGCACTGTGCACAGTTCTGGTCTCTGTATGCCTTGGTTAGACCACACTTGGAGCACTGTGCACAGTTCTGGTCTCCATATACCTCGGTTAGACCGCACTTGGAGCACTGTGCAGAGTTCTGGTCTCTGTATACCTTGGTTAGACCACACTTGGAGCACTGTGCACAGTTCTGGTCTCCATATACCTTGGTTAGACCACACTAGGAGCACTGTGCACAGTTCTGGTCTCTGTATACCTTGGTTAGACCACACTTGGAGCACTGTGCACAGTTCTGGTCTCCATATGCCTTGGTTAGACCACACTTGGAGCACTGTGCCCAGTTCTGGTCTCCATATACCTTGGTTAGACCACACTTGGAGCACTGTGCACAGTTCTGGTCTCTGTATACCTTGGTTAGACCACACTTGGAGCACTGTGCACAGTTCTGGTCTCTGTATGCCTTGGTTAGATCACACTAGGAGCACTGTGCACAGTTCTGGTCTCTGTATGCCTTGGTTAGATCACACTTGGAGCAGTGTGCACAGTTCTGGTCTCTGTATACCTTGCTTAGACCACACTTGGAGCACTGTGCACAGTTCTGGTCTCTGTATGCCTTGGTTAGACCACACTTGGAGCACTGTGCACGGTTCTGGCCTCTGTATGCTTTGGTTAGACCACCCTTGGAGCACTGTGCACAGTTCTTGTCTCTGTATACCTTGGTTAGGCCACACTTGGAGCACTGTGCACAGTTCTGGTCTCTGTATACCTTCGTCAGACCACACTTGGAGCACTGTGCACAGTTCTGGTCTCTGTATGCCTTGGTTAGATCACACTAGGAGCACTGTGCACAGTTCTGGTCTCTGTATACCTTCGTTAGATCACACTTCGATCACTGTGCACAGTTCTGGTCTCTGTATGCATTGGTTAGATCACACTTGGAGCACTGTGCACGTTTCTGGTCTCTATATGCCTTGGCTAGACCACACTTGGAGCACTGTGCACCGTTCTGTTCTCTGTATACCTTGGTTAGATCACACTTGGAGCACTGTGCACAGTTTTGTGCTCCGTATACCTTGGTTGGAACACACTTGGAGCACTGTGCACAGTTCTAGTCTCCATATACCTTGGTAAGACCGCACTTGGAGCACTGTGCACAGTTTTAGTTTCCATGCACCTTGGATAGACCACACTTGCAGTTCTGTGCGCAGTTCTGGTCTGCATATACCTTGGATAGACCACACTTGGAGCACTGTGCACAGTTCTAGTCTCCATATACCTTGGATAGACCACACTTGGCGCACTGTGCACAGTTCTGGTCTCTGTATGCCTTGGTTAGACCACACTTGGAGCACTGTGCACGGTTCTGGTCTCCGTTTCCCTTGGTTAGACCACACTTGGAGCACTGTGCACAGTTCCGGTCTCTGTATACCTTGGTTAGACCACACTTGGAGCACTGTGCACAGTTCTGGTCTCTGTATACCTTGGTTAGACCACACTTGGTGCACTTTGCACAGTTCTGGTCTCTGTATGCCTTGGTTAGATCACACTTGGAGCACTCTGCACAGTTCTGGTCACTGTATGCCTTAGTTAGATCACAGTTGGAGCACTGTGCACAGTTCTGGTCTCTGTATACCTTGGTTAGTCCACACTTGGAGCACTGTTCACAGTTCTGGTCTCTGCATGCCTTGGTTAGATCACACTAGTTGCACTGTGCACAGTTCTGGTCTCTGTATACCTTGGTTAGATCACACTAGGAGCACTGTGCACAGTTCTGGTCTCTGTATGCCTTGGTTAGAACACACTTGGAGCACTGTGCATGGTTCTGGTCTCTGTATGCCTTGGTTAGACCACACTTGGAGCACTGTGCACTGTTCTGGTCTCTGTATACCTTGGTTAGACCACACTTGGAGCACTGTGCACAGTTCTGGTCTCTGTATACCTTGGATAGACCACACTTGGAGCACTGTGCACAGTTCTGCTCTCTGTATGCCTTGGTTAGATCACACTTGGAGCATTGTGCACAGTTCTTGTCTCTGAATGCCTTAGTTAGATCACACTTGGAGCACTGTGCACAGTTCTGGTCTCTGTATAACTTGGTTAGTCCACACTTGGAGCACTGTGCACAGTTCTGGTCTCTGTATGCCTGGGTTAGATCACACTAGGAGCACTGTGCACAGTTCTGGTCTCTGTAAAGCTTGGTAAGATCACACTTGGAGCACTGTGCACAGTTCTGGTCTCTGTATACCTTCGTTAGATCTCACTAGGAGCACTGTGCACAGTTCTGGTCTCTGTATGCCTTGGTTAGACCACACTTGGAGCACTGTGCACAGTTCTGGTCTCCATATACCTCGGTTAGACCGCACTTGGAGCACTGTGCACAGTTCTGGTCTCTATATGCCTTGGTTAGACTACACTTGGAGCACTGTGCAGAGTTCTGGTCTCTGTATACCTTGGTTAGACCACACTTGGAGCACTGTGCACAGTTCTGGTCTCCATATGCCTTGGTTAGACCACACTAGGAGCACTGTGCACAGTCCTGGTCTCTGTATACCTTGGCTAGACCACACTTGGAGCCCTGTGCACAGTTCTGGTCTCTGTATGCCTTGGTTAGATCACACTTGGAGCACTGTGCGCAGTTCTGGTCTCTGTATACCTTGGTTAGATCACACTTGGAGCACTGTGCACAGTTCTGGTCTGCATATGCCTTGGTTAGATCACACTTGGAGCACTGTGCACAGTTCTGGTCTCCATATGCCTTGGTTAGATCACACTTGGAGCACTGTGCACAGTTCTGGTCTCCATATACCTTGGTTAGACCACACTTGGAGCACTGTGCACAGTTCTGGTCTCTGTATACCTTTGTTAGACCACACTTGGAGCACTGTGCACAGTTCTGGTCTCTGTATACCTTGGTTAGACCACACTTGGAGCACTGTGCACAGTTCTGGCCTCTGTATGCCTTGGTTAGATCACACTAGGAGCACTGTGCACAGTTCTGGTCTCTGTATGCCTTGGTTAGATCACACTTGGAGCAGTGTGCACAGTTCTGGTCTCTGTATACCTTGCTTAGACCACACTTGGAGCACTGTGCACAGTTCTGGTCTCTGTATGCCTTGGTTAGACCACACTTGGAGCACTGTGCACGGTTCTGTCCTCTGTATGCTTTGGTTAGACCACCCTTGGAACACTGTGCACAGTTCTTGTCTCTGTATACCTTGGTTAGGCCACACTTGGAGCACTGTCCACAGTCCTGGTCTCTGTATACGTTGGTTAGACCACACTTGGAGCACTGTGCACAGTTCTGGTCTCTGTATGCCTTGGTTAGATCACAGTAGGAGCACTGTGCACAGTTCTGGTCTCTGTATTCCTTCGTTAGATCACACTTCGATCACTGTGCACAGTTCTGGTCTCTGTATGCCTTGGTTAGATCACACTTGGAGCACTGTGCACGGTTCTGGTCTCTATATGCCTTGGCTAGACCACACTTGGAGCACTGTGCACCGTTCTGTTCTCTGTATACCTTGGTTAGATCACACTTGGAGCACTGTGCACAGTTTTGTTCTCCATATACCTTGGTTGGAACACACTTGGAGCACTGTGCACAGTTCTAGTCTCCATATACCTTGGTAAGACCGCACTTGGAGCACTGTGCACAGTTTTAGTTTCCATGTACCTTGGATAGACCACACTTGCAGTTCTGTGCACAGTTCTGGTCTGCATATACCTTGGATAGACCGCACTTGGAGCACTGTGCACAGTTCTAGTCTCCATATACCTTGGATAGACCACACTTGGAGCACTGTGCACAGTTCTGGTCTCTGTATGCCTTGGTTAGACCACACTTGGAGCACTGTGCACGGTTCTGGTCTCTGTTTCCCTTGGTTAGACCACACTTGGAGCACTGTGCACAGTTCCGGTCTCTGTATACCTTGGTTAGACCACACTTGGAGCACTGTGCACAGTTCCGGTCTCTGTATACCTTGGTTAGACCACACTTGGTGCACTGTGCACAGTTCTGGTCTCTGTATGCCTTGGTTAGATCACACTTGGAGCACTCTGCACAGTTCTGGTCACTGTATGCCTTAGTTAGATCACAGTTGGAGCACTGTGCACAGTTCTGGTCTCTGTATACCTTGGTTAGTCTACACTTGGAGCACTGTTCACAGTTCTGGTCTCTGTATGCCTTGGTTAGATCACACTAGTAGCACTGTGCACAGTTCTGGTCTCTGTATACCTTGGTTAGATCACACTAGGAGCACTGTGCACAGTTCTGGTCTCTGTATGCCTTGGATAGACCACACTTGGAGCACTGTGCACAGTTCTGCTCTCTGTATGCCTTGGTCAGATCACACTTGGAGCACTGTGCACAGTTCTTGTCTCTGAATGCCTTCGTTAGATCACACTTGGAGCACTGTGCACAGTTCTGGTCTCTGTATAACTTGGTTAGTCCACACTTGGAGCACTGTGCACAGTTCTGGTCTCTGTATGCCTGGGTTAGATCACACTAGGAGCACTGTGCACAGTTCTGGTCTCTGTATACCTTGGTAAGATCACACTAGGAGCACTGTGCACAGTTCTGGTCTCTGTATGCCTTTGTTAGATCACACTTGGAGCACTGTGCACGGTTCTGGTCTCTGTATACCTTGGTTAGACCACACTTGCAGCACTGTGCACTGTTCTGGTCTCTGTATACCTTGGTTAGACCACACTTGGAGCACTGTGCACAGTTCTGGTCTCTGTATACCTTGGATAGACCACACTTGGAGCACTGTGCGCAGTTCTGCTCTCTGTATGCCTTGGTTAGATCACACTTGGAGCACTGTGCACTGTTCTGGTCTCTGTATACCTTGGTTAGATCACACTTGCAGCACTGTGCACAGTCCTGTTCTCCATATACCTTGGTTGGAACACAGTTGGAGCACTGTGCACAGTTCTAGTCTCCATATACCTTGGTAAGACCACACTTGGAGCACTGTGCACAGTTCTGGTCTCCATATACCTTGGATAGAACACACTTGGAGCACTGTGCACAGTTCTAGTTTCCATGTACCTTAGATAGACCACACATGGAGCACTGTGCACAGTTCATGTCTCCATATACCTTGGATATACCACACATGGAGCACTGTGCACAGTTCTGGTCTCCATATACCTTGGATAGGCCACACTTGGAGCACTGTGCACAGTTCTAGTCTCCATATACCTTGGATAGACCACGCATGGAGCACTGTGCACAGTTCAGGTCTCCATATACCTTGGGTAGACCACACTTGGAGCACTGTGCACAGTTCAGGTCTCCATATACCTTGGTAAGACCACACTTGGAGCACTCTGCACAGATCTGGGCTCCATATACCTTAGATAGACCACACTTGGCATACTGTGCACTGTTCAGGTCTCCATATACCTTGGGTAGACCACACTTGGTGCCCTGTCTACTGTTCTGGTCTGATATTACCAAAAGGATATTACATAGAGGCACTGGAAAAGGTGCAAAAGTGATTTACTTGGCTGATAACAGACTGAGAGGTTATGCCTATCAGGAAAGACTGAACAGGCTGGGGCTCTTTTCTCTAGAAAAGACATGATGCAGGGGTGACCTGATAGAGGTCTTTAAAATGATGAACGGCGTTCAATATGATAGATGTAGAGAAGATGTTTCTACTTGTGAGGGAGTCCAAAACTAGGAACCATCAATATAAGATAGTCACTAATAAATCCAATCGGGAATTCAGGAGAGACCTCTTTACCCAGAGAGGAATGAGAATGTGGAACTCGTTACACAGGGAGAGGTTGAGGTGAATCGCCTTTAAGGTGAAGCCAGATAAACACATGAGAGAGAAAGGAATAGAAGGATAGGGTGAGATGAAGTCGAGGTGGGAGGAGACTTGCGTGGAACATTAACACCAGCATGGTCCAGTTGGGCCGACTGGCCTGTTTCGGCGTAGTTCTAGACAAAGACGGTTTGGATCAGTAATGCTCTGTATGGGATCTGCTCCCGATGAGGATTTTGTCCTTACTGAATTTGACCTTTTCTCTCAGCCAAGTGTGACTTTCCCAAGGACATCGAGCATGGTCATTATGATTATGTGACGACCCACTTACAGAGGACATATCTCTCCGCGATCAAGTACGTCTGCGACCCAAACTACCATGAGAAGCATTTCAGTGACGAGGGTGAGTTTGGAACTGGGTATTAAAGGATCAGGGCCTCATCACGTTGAAAGATTCTCCTCGCAGTCACTAACTCTCCCTCTCTCTCTCTCTCTCTCTCTCACTCTCTCGCCTCTGACTCACAAGGTCCTGGGTTCGAGTGCCCCCGGTCCAGAGACTTGAGCCCCGAACTCTCAGGCATGACACTCCCCGGTGCCCAGTACTGAGGGAGCGCTGCACTGTCGGAGGGGCATCACTGAGGGAGCCCGGCACTGTCAAAGGAGCAGTACTGAGGGAGTGCTGCGCAGTCAGAGGGGCAGTACTGAGGGAGCGCTGCACTGTCGGAGGGGCAGTACTGAGGGAGCGCTGCACTGTCAGAGGGGCAGTACTGAGGGAGCGCTGCACTGTCGGAGGGGCAGTACTGAGGGAGCGCTGCACTGTCGGAGGGGCAGTAATGAGGGAGTGCTGCGCTGTCGGATGGGCAGTACTGAGGGAGTGCTGCGCAGTCATAGGGGCAGTACTGAGGGAGCGCTGCACTGTCAGAGGGGCAGTACTGAGGGAGCGCTGCACTGTCGGAGGGGCAGTACTGAGGGAGCGCTGCACTGTCAGAGGGGCAGTACTGAGGGAGTGCTGCACTGTCGGAGGGGCAGTACTGAGGGAGCGCTGCACTGTCGGAGGGGCAGTAATGAGGGAGCGCTGCGCTGTCGGAGGGGCAGCACTGAGGGAGTGCTGCGCTGTCGGACGGGCAATACTGAGGGAGTGCTGCACAGTCGGATGGGGTATTGCTGAGGTAACACTGCGCTGTCGGAGGGGCAGTACTGAGGGAGCACTGCACTGTCGGAGGGGCAGTACTGAGGGAGCGCTACACTGTTGGAGGGGCAGTACTGAGGGAGTGCTGCGCTGTCAGAGGGGCAGTGTTGAGGGAGCGCTGCACTGTCAGAGGGGCAGTACTGAGAGCGCGCTGCACTCTCGGAGGGGGAGTGGAAAGGGGAGAGAGAAGGAGAGAGGGAGAGCGTTATAGAGAGAGGGAAGGCGAGAGGACGTGGGAAGGGAGTTAGCAGGAGAGGGAGGGATAGAGAGTGGTAAGGAGAGAAGGAGAGGGAAGGAGAGAGGGAGAGGGAAGGGAGCGAAGGAGAGAGGGAGTGGGAAGGAGAAGAGGAAATGAGTATGAGGGAGAGAGGGAGGGAGGGATTGGGAAGAATGGAGGGAGGCAAAGGGATATGGAAGAAGGAGGTAGGAGAGAGGGAGGAGAAAGGGAGGGAACAAGATAGGGAGAGAGGAGAGAGAGGGAAGGAAAGAGGGAGTGGGAGAGAAGAAACTGGAGTGGGAGAGAGGGAAAGGCTGAGTGAGTTGGAAGGAGAGATAGAAGGAGGGAGGTGTAAATGGAGAGGTTGGGAGTCAAGGGGAGGGCGGGAGAGGGAGGGATGAAGAGAAAGAGAGGGAGAAGAGTAGAGCAGAAGAGGTAAAGGAGAGGGGAGCAGAGAGAGGGAGAGGGCAAGAGGGAGAGGGAGAGGGAAGGAGAGAAGAGTGGATGAAGGTGTGTTGTAATTAAGCTGGGTTCTGAGCTCAGTCTTATTCCCTCCCCAGGAGTGTATGTGTGCACAATCGAAGGCAAATGGAAGAACACGGACATGGGGGAAGAACTCCCAGTGTGTGAGAAAGGTAATGTTCCACATTTCACCAACTTGTGCAGATCAGAGGCAGTCTAGGACCCCGTTTAAAGAGGGAGTCTCTCCATTAGGGACCCCTTTAAAGAGGGAATCTCTCCATCAGGGACCACTTTTAAAGAGGGAGTCTCTCCATCAGGGACCCCTTTAAAGAGGGAGTCTCTCCCTCAGGGATCCCGTTTAAAGAGGGTGTCTCTCCATCAGGGACCCCTTTTAAAGAGGGAGTCTCTCCATCAGGGACCCCTTTAAAGAGGGAGTCTCTCCATCAGGGACACCTTTTAAAGAGGGAGTCTCTCCATCGGGGACCCCATTAAAGAGGGAGTCTCTCCATCAGGGATCCCTTTTAAAGAGGGAGTCTCTCCATCAGGGACCCCTTTTAAAGAGGGAGTCTCTCCATCAGGGATCCCTTTTAAAGAGGGAGTCTCTCCATCAGGGACCCCTTTTAAAGAGGGAGTCTCTCCATCAGGGACCCCTTTAAAGAGGGAGTCTCTCCATCAGGGATCCCTTTTAAAGAGGGAGTCTCTCCATCAGGGACCCCTTTAAAGAGGGAGTCTCTCCATCAGGGATCCCTTTTAAAGAGGGAATCTCTCCATCGGGGACCCCTTTTAAAGAGGGAGTCTCTCCATCAGCGAACCCTGTTAAAGAGGGAATCTCTCCATCGGGGACCCCTTTTAAAGAGGGAGTCTCTCCATCAGGGACCCCTTTTAAAGAGGGAGTCTCTCCATCAGGGAACCCTGTTAAAGAGGGAATCTCTCCATCGGGGACCCCTTTTAAAGAGGGAATCTCTCCATCAGGGACCCCTTTTAAAGAGGGAGTCTCTCCATCAGGGAGCCCTTTTAAAGAGGGAGTCTCTCCATCATGGAACCCTGTTAAAGAGGGAGTGTTGCGATCAGAGTCCTCCCCATGTGACGAGTCTGGAGTTGACGAACTCCTTCACGTTTTGCCTCCTCCTCCTCACCCTGCATTCTTTCTCACTCTCTCTCTCTCTCTCTCCCCCTCTCCCCTCTCTCAGTGGTGTGTGGCCAACCGCTGGAGGAGCTGCACGTCATCCAGAGGATAGTGGGCGGAAGATTCGTGCTCCATGGGGCCTCTCCCTGGAGCGTCCTGCTGGAGAACCTGGAGGGGAAGCTGAGCAACGGAGCCCTGCTCAACCACCGCTGGGTGCTGAGCAGCTACCACGCCGTGCATAGCAACCACACCGCAGAGGAGATCGAGGATGGGCTGAAGGTGTACGTGGGAGTGCAGGCCCGGAGGGAGGTCAACGCCGCTCGCCAGGTGCACAGCAAGCGCATCTTCTACCAACCCAGGGAGGTAAACACACCTGAGTATTGGGCCGACATCGCCCTGATCAAGCTCAAGGAGGAGATCGTCTTCGGCAACCACATCATGCCCGTCTGTCTGCCCGAGCACAACTACGCTGAGGAGGGCAAGCTGGGTTTCGTGGCTGGCTGGGGGATGGGGGTAACCTATGTGGCCCCCACCCACCTGCGCTACGTCGCTTTGCCCGTGGTCAACACCACCGAGTGCCAGCACTACTTCGAGGAGCACCACCCGCACCTGTTCCCCGATGACTTCAAAACCTACAGCTTCTGCACGGGGCCGTCGCAGCTTGAGGAGAACCTCTGCGACAGAGACTGCGGGGCACCCTTCGTGGTCAATGACAACGGCACCTTCTACGTGGCCGGGGTCGTCTCCTACGACAAGCCCTGCAGGGTAGGAACGTACGCCGTTTACACCAATGTCTTTAAGACCCTCACCTGGATCAACGCGGTCATTACTAATTATTGAGCAGCTCTCATTCCGTCTAATTGTGTCCGCCCAATCCATTGATCATATCTCCATCTATCTGTGTCCACAATCCATTGATCATATCTCCAACTATCTGTGTCCACAATCCAATGAACATTTCTCCATCTATCTGTGTCCACAATCCATTGAACATATCTCCATCTATCTGTGTCCACAATCCATTGATCATATCTCCATCTATCTGTGTCCACAATCCATTGATCATATCTCCATCTATCTGTGTCCATAATCCATTGATCATATCTCCATCTCTCTGTGTCCACAATCCATTGATCATATCTCCATCTATCTGTGTCCACAATCCACTGATAATATCTCCATCTATCTGTGTCTACAATTCACTGAACATATCTCCATCTATCTGTGTCCAAAATCCACTGACCATATCTCCATCTATCTGTGTCCACAATCCACTGATCATATCTCCATCTATCTGTGTCCACAATCCACTGATAATATCTCCATCTATCTGTGTCCACAATCCATTGAACATATCTCCATCTATCTGTGTCCACAACCCACTGAACATATCTCCATCTATCTGTGTCCACAATCCATTGATCATATCTCCATCTATCTGTGTCCACAATCCATTGATCATATCTCCATCTATCTGTGTCCACAATCCATTGATCATATCTCCATCTATCTGTGTCCACAATCCATTGATCATATCTCCATCTACCTGTGTCCACAATCCATTCAACATATCTCCATCAATCTGTGTCCAAAATCCATTGATCATATCTCCATCTATCTGTGTCCACAATCCATTGAACATATCTCCATCTATCTGTGTCCACAATCCATTGATCATATCTCCATCTATCTGTGTCCACAATCCATTGATCATATCTCCATCTATCTGTGTCCACAATCCATTGATCATATCTCCATCTCTCTGTGTCCACAATCCATTGAACATATCTCCATCTATCTGTGTCCACAATCCATTGAACATATCTCCATCTATCTGTGTCCACAATCCATTGAACATATCTCCAACTAGCTGTGTCCACAATCCACTGATCATATCTCCATCTATCTGTGTCCACAATCCATTGGTCATATCTCCATCTATCTGTGTCCACAATCCATTGATCATATCTCCATCTATCTGTGTCCACAATCCACTGGTCATATCTCCATCTATCTGTGTCCACATTCCATTGATCATATCTCCATCTATCTGTGTCCAAAATCCATTGAACATATTTCCATCTATCTGTGTCCACAATCCATTGAACATATCTCCAACTATCTGTGTCAACAATCCACTGATCATATCTCATCTATCTGTGTCCACAATCCATTGATCATATCTCCATCTATCTGTGTCCACAATCCATTGATCACATCTCCATCTATCTGTGTCCACAATCCACTGATCATATCTCCATCTATCTGTGTCCACAATCCATTGATCATATCTCCATCTCTCTGTGTCCACAATCCATTGATCATATCTCCATCTATCTGTGTCCACAATCCATTGATCATATCTCCAAATATCTGTGTCCACAAGCCATTGATCATATCTCCATCTCTCTGTGTCCACAATCCATTGAACATACCTCCATCTATCTGTGTCCACAATCCATTGATCATATCTCCGTCTATCTGTGTCCACAATCCACTGATCATATCTCCATCTATCTGTGTCCACAATCCATTGATCATATCTCCATCTATCTGTGTCCACAATCCATTGATCATATCTCCATCTATCTGTGTCCACAATCCATTGATCATATCTCCATCTATCTGTGTCCACAATCCACTGATCATATCTCCATCTATCTGTGTCCACAATCCATTGATCATATCTCCATCTCTCTGTGTCCACAATCCACTGATCATATCTCCATCTATCTGTGTCCACAATCCATTGAACATATCTCCATCTATCTTTGTCCACAATCCATTGATCATATCTCCATCTCTCTGTGTCCACAATCCATTGATCATATCTCCATCTATCTGTGTCCACAGTCCACTGAACATATCTCCATCTATCTGTGTCCACAATCCATTGATCATATCTCCATCTCTCTGTGTCCACAATCCATTGATCATATCTCCATCTCTCTGTGTCCACAATCCATTGAACATATCTCCATCTATCTGTGTCCACAATCCATTGAACATATCTCCATCTATCTGTGTCCACAATCCATTGAACATATCTCCATCTATCTGTGTCCACAATCCATTGAACATATCTCCAACTATCTGTGTCCACAATCCACTGATCATATCTCCATCTATCTGTGTCCACAATCCATTGATCATATCTCCATCTATCTGTGTCCACAATCCATTGATCATATCTCCATCTATCTGTGTCCACAATCCACTGATCATATCTCCATCTATCTGTGTCCACAATCCATTGATCATATCTCCATCTATCTGTGTCCACAATCCATTGAACATATCTCCATCTATCTGTGTCCACAATCCATTGAACATATCTCCAACTATCTGTGTCCACAATCCACTGATCATATCTCCATCTATCTGTGTCCACAATCCATTGATAATATCTCCATCGATCTGTGTCCACAATCCATTGATCATATCTCCATCTATCTGTGTCCACAATCCACTGATCATATTTCCATCTCTCTGTGTCCACAATCCATTGATCATATCTCCATCTATCTATGTCCACAATCCATTGATCATATCTCCATCGCTCTGTGTCCACAATCCATTGATCATATCTCCATCTATCTGTGTCTACAATCCATTGATCATATATCCATCTATCAGTGTCCACAATCCATTGATCATATCTCCATCTCTCTGTGTCCACAATCCATTGATCATATCTCCATCTATCTGTGTCCACAATCCATTGATCATATCTCCAACTATCTGTGTCCACAATCCATTGATCATATCTCCATCTCTCTGTGTCCACAATCCATCGAACATATCTCCATCTATCTGTGTCCACAATCCACTAATCATATCTCCATCTATCTGTGTCCACAATCCACTGATCATATCACCATCTATCTGTGTCCACAATCCATTGATCATATCTCCATCTATCTGTGTCCACAATCCATTGATCATATCTCCATCTATCTGTGTCCACAATCCATTGATCATATCTCCATCTATCTGTTTCCACAATCCACTGATCATATCTCCATCTATCTGTGTCCACAATCCATTGATCATATCTCCATCTATCTGTGTCCACAATCCATTGATCATATCTCCATCTATCTGTCTCCACAATCCATTGATCATATTTCCATCTATCTGTGTCCACAATCCATTGATCATATCTCCATCTATCTGTGTCCACAATCCATTGAACATATCTCCATCTCTCTGTGTCCACAATCCACTGATCATATCTCCATCTATCTGTGTCCACAATCCATTGAACATATCTCCATCTATCTTTGTCCACAATCCATTGATCATATCTCCATCTCTCTGTGTTCACAATCCATTGAACATATCTCCATCTATCTGTGTCCACAATCCATTGAACATATCTCCAACTATCTGTGTCAACAATCCACTGATCATATCTCATCTATCTGTGTCCACAATCCATTGATCATATCTCCATCTATCTGTGTCCACAATCCATTGATCACATCTCCATCTATCTGTGTCCACAATCCACTGAACATATCTCCATCTATCTGTGTCCACAATCCATTGATCATATCTTCATCTCTCTGTGTCCACAATCCATTGAACATATCTCCATCTATCTGTGTCCACAATCCATTGAACATATCTCCATCTCCCTGTGTCCACAATCCACTGATCATATCTCCATCTATCTGTGTCCACAATCCATTGATCATATCTCCGTCTATCTGTGTCCACAATCCATTGATCATATCTCCATCTATCTGTGTCCACAATCCACTGATCATATCTCCATCTATCTGTGTCCACAATCCATTGGTCATATCTCCATCTCTCTGTGTCCACAATCCATTGAACATATCTCCATCTATCTGTGTCCACAATCCATTGAACATATCACCCTCTATCTGTGTCCACAATCCACTGATCATATCTCCATCTATCTGTGTCCACAATCCATTGATCATATCTCCATCTATCTGTGTCCACAATCCATTGATCATATCTCCATCTATCTGTGTCCACAATCCATTGATCACATTGCACAACCATATCACGCCTTCTATAATCTCTCTCCAATGCCCAATCACATCACCGATCATCCGGAAATTCGCTTCAACTTCCCTATTTTCCACTTGGTCCCAGTAGGACTCCACCCCTTCCCAGCTCCGAGGGTCTTGCCCCTGCCCTTCGATTTATCTCCCCCTCGCCAGAATTTCACTGAGGTGTACCGATGCGTCCCTTCTACCTGAGTAGATTTTAAATCCTTCGGCTTTCCTCAGCATTCCTGTCGCCTAGCGCTCTGGGAAGTCCCACATTGGGAAGTGAAGGGGAGGAGGGAGGGAGGGAGGGAGGGGAGAAAATATTGGAAGGAGAAAGTGAGAAAGGATGGGATTCGATCAATGAGTTGACAGAAGAGATTGGAGGAGGGATATGTGAAAGAGGCAGAGAGTGAGAGGGAGACAGGGAAGGAGGGAGTATTGGAGAGCGAGAGAGAGAGGGGGAAAGGGAGACCAATAGAGGGAGAGAGGCAGAGAGATAGTGAGAAGGAGAAAGCAAGAGAGTTGCAGAGGGAAAGGGGGTGGAGAGAGGAGGAGAGAGACAGAGAGTGAGGCGCAGAATGTGGATAGGGAGGCACGGGGAGAATAGAAGACACAGAGAAACAAAGAAAGTGAGAGTGAGAGTGAGAGATATAGAGTGAGTGAGTGAGTGAGTGAGTGAGTGAGAGACAAAGACATGGTGAAATATTCCCACCCGCATTCCAACTGCCCCAAACTGTGGCCTGACGGGAGCATTAGGTCTGGTGTAAACATCGCCCTCTCCAACCCCAACTGATCTCCAAACAGTGGGACTCCTCACTTCCCAAACTGTGGGACTTCTCACCTCCCAAACTGTGGGACTCCTCACCTCCCCAAACTGTGGGACTCCTCAACTACCAAACTGTGGGACTCCTCACCTCCCCAAACTGTGGGACTCCTCACCCTCCCAAACTGTGGGACTCCTCACCCTCCCAAACTGTGGGGTCTCCTCACCTCCCCAAACTGTGGGACTCCTCACCCTCCCAAACTGTGGGACTTCTCACCTCCCCAAACTGTGGGACTCCTCACCTCCCAAACTGTGGGACTCCTCACCTCCCAAACTGTGGGATTCCTCACCTCCTGAAACAGTGGGACTCCTCTCCTCCCAAACTGTGGGACTCCTCAACCTCCCCAAACTGTGGGACTCCTCACCCTCCCAAACTGTGTGAATCCTCACCCTCCCAAACTGTGGGACTCCTCACCCTCCCAAACTGTGGACTCCTCACCTCCCCAAACTGTGGGTCTCCTCACCTACCCCAACTGTGGGACTCCTCACCTCCCCAACTGTGGGACTCCTCACCTCCCCAAACTGTGGGACTCCTCACCTCCCAAACTGTGGGACTCCTCACCCTCCCAAAACTGTGGGACTCCTCACCTCCCAAACTGTGGGACTCCTCACCTCCCCAAACTGTGGGACTCCTCACCTCCCAAACCGTGGGACTCCTCACCTCCCCAAACTGTGGGACTCCTCACCTCCCCAAACTGTGTGACTCCTCACCTCCCAAGCTGTGGGACTCCTCACCTCCCCAAACTGTGGGACTCCTCACCTCCCAAACCGTGGGACTCCTCAGCTCCAAAACTGTGGGATTCCTCACCTCCCGAAACAGTGGGACTCCTCTCCTCCCAAACTGTGGGACTCCTCACCCTCCCCAAACTGTGGGACTCCTTGTATTGATTTCTTTGTGGGTTCAATGATGAGACATTTATGAAAGAGAATGAGTTTTAATCTAAAGTCTGTTCAACTCTTTATACAGCATTCAGGAGACACCATTATGCTAGTGATGCATCTAGAACGAAACTGAAACTAAACTAAACTGCCTTGCTTGTCTAGGTCACATGACCTCTGCTGGTCAGGCATAAGTAATCAATACCTGCAAACATGCCATTAAGGCATCATAATCGAACAGGCAAATACCATCTCTATTTGCTGATATCATTACATCTCCTTTCCTTAAAACAAAAGTATTTTACTTTTAACTAACAACATGTTTTCTTTGTATTAATCTGCATTTTAACTGTAACACTTAATGAACTTACATTATCATTATCATGATCAAGGTTTTTTAACCTTGCTTTGTGTGATCACATGAAATATGTCAATACACTAGAACTTGAAGAAAGAATAAGATAATATTACTTCCTTCTATAACAATAGACATTAAATTTGCTCAATGAGTCTCTCAGGAGGCTTCACGTGTCTTGAGGATTTTCTGATTGATTGTCCTTGAATCTGATGATTGGTTCTCAGCTGTGTGATCAGGTTGTTCAACAGTATCAGTCTCTTGACCTGCTGTGGCTGATCCCATGAGAAGATCTCGACGATTTCTTCTCAGAACAGCACCCTCATCTGTCTGAATGGTGTATGATCTTGCTTGAACTTCACTCAGGACAGTTCCCTTCTGAGTCCATGTGTTTGTTTTGTCTTTGAACCTTACTTGGTCACCAGTGTGGAGTTCAGGTAAGTTTTGTGTTCCTCTGTCATAGTAGTACTTTTGCTTTTCTTTCTGTTGTTCTTTGAACTTCCTCACTTTCTCCCCCTCTTTTGTTTTCAGGAGGTTCTCCGGGATGGGTAGGTTTGACCTCAGCCGACGTCCCATCAGGAGTTGGGCTGGTGACTTACCACACTCGAGCGGCGTTGTGCGGTATACAAGCATGCTCTGGTAGAAGTCAGTTCCACTGTCTTTTGCCTTGTACATCAGTCTTTTCACTGTGTTTGCGGGCTCTCCTGGGTCAACAGCTCTGGACAACGTGTCTGCTGTATACATCAGCTTACCCGGTGTGTACGCAACATTCCATTCATCATAGACTGTCTCTCCTTCGCTTTCCACAACGAGGACTCTCTTTACCAGGTTCAGCCTCTCACAGGCTTTTAAACCTAGTATGGCTTGCACATCCTTTGGCACCACGATTAATGCTAGCGTGTGCTCTCTGTCCTTGTGTGTCACTTTGACAATGCATCTTCCTTTCACCGGTATATCAGTACCTGAGTATCCTGTCACTTTCACTTTTATTCCATGTATCTTTGGTCTGGGTCTAATTTTCTTAAAATCAGTCTCTGATATCACATTAACTTGTGCTCCAGTATTCAATTTAAATGGAATGTGTATGTCATTCACTTTTAGTGTCAACATCCAGTCTCTTTCTTCTTTTTTGTTTTCAGACACAACATCTACATAGAACTCCTCTATCTCGCTTTCATCTACTGTATGGACCTTGCTTTGTTGCACTTGGTTCTTACAGCAACGGGCATAATGGTTGTTCTTGTTGCAACTATTGCATGTTTTACCATATGCTGGACACTTTTTTGGTGGATGCTGTGTACCGCATCGACTACATGACTTTCGATTGTCCCTTTCATTTTCGTTCGCTGGCCACGCCTCTTTTTTCACATTGGCGCTCTTTTTGTTAAACGGTTTGTGTCCGTTCTTTCTCACTGCATCCACGTTGCAGCTACTGTCACTGAACAGCTCTTTTGCCTGCGACTTCACAGTCTCTGTAGCCTTACACAGTGCTATGGCTTTTCCCAGGTCTAGATCTTGCTCTCTTAGCAGTCTTTCCCTTAGACCATTATCTGGAATACCACACACCAGTCTGTCTTTTATCAGCGAGTCTGTCAGTCCCCCAAATTCACACGATTTGCTTCTGTTTCTCAGTTCAGTCTCACCCGTTTTCTGTACACATGTGAAAAATCTGTGCCTCTCAAACGTCACATTACGTTTAGGTATGCAGTAGGTCTCAAACTGTTCCATTATTTTATCTAGCTTCATTTTGTCTCCATTAGCAGCGAATGTGAAGTTATTATACACCTCCAGCGCTTCATCACCCACGACATGTAAGAACAGTGACGATTTCCTTTCATTACTTTTCTCGTCAGCTCCGATTGCTGATAAATACAACCACAAACGTTGTTTGAACCTTCTCCAATTTTCAGCCACATTACCTGTCAACTGAAGCATCGCCGGTGGGAGTAAACCTTCCATTTTTCACTTCGTTAGCTATTCTCTGATGGTAAGTAACGATGTTCTCTTTTGGCTTGCTAATCTGTGGAGAGCTGATTTAACTTCAAATTTTTTCTCTTCATCTCTTTCAGCCACTTCTGACACCATGTATTGATTTCTTTGTGGGTTCAATGATGAGACATTTATGAAAGAGAATAATTTTTAATCTAAAGTCTGTTCAACTCTTTATACAGCATTCAGGAGACACCATTATGCTAGTGATGCATCTAGAACGAAACTGAAACTAAACTAAACTGCCTTGCTTGTCTAGGTCACATGACCTCTGCTGGTCAGGCATAAGTAATCAATACCTGCAAACATGCTATTAAGGCATCATAATCGAACAGGCAAATACCATCTCTATTTGCTGATATCATTACACTCCTCACCCTCCCCAAACTGTGGGACTCCTCACCCTCCCAAACTGTGTGACTCCTCACCTCCCCCAACTGTGGGACTCCTCACCTCCCCAAACTGTGGGACTCCTCACCCTCCCCAAACTGTGGGACTCCTCACCTCCCCAAACTGTGGGACTCCTCACCTCCCAAACTGTGGGACTCCTCACCTCCCAAACTGGGGGACTCCTCACCTCCCAAACTGTGGGACTCCTCACCTCCCAAACTGTGGGACTCCTCACCTCCCAAACTGTGGGACTCCTCACCTCCCAAACTGTGGGACTCCTCACCTCCCAAACTCTGGGACTCCTCCCCTCCCCAAACTGTGGGATTCCTCACCTCCCCAAATTGTGGGACTCCTCACCTCCCCAAACTGTGGGATTCCTCATTCCCCAAACTGTGGGACTCCTCACCCTCCCCAAACTATGGGACTCCTCACCTCCCCAAACTGTGGACTCCTCACCCTCTCAAACTTTGAGACTGCTCACCTACCCAAACTGTGGACTCCTCACCTCCCCAAACTGTGGACTCCTCACCCTCCCAAACTCTGGGACTCCTCACCTCCCCAAACTGTGGACTCCTCACCCTCCCAAACTGTGGGACTCCTCACCCTCCCAAACTGTAGGACTCCTCACCCTCCCAAACTGTGGGACTCCTCACCCTCCCAAACTGTGGGACTCCTCACCCTCCCAAACTGTGGGGCTCCTCACCCTCCCAAACTGTGGGACTCCTCACCCTCCCCAAACTGTGAGACTCCTCACCTCCCCAAACTGGGATCCGTCTGCTCCCTCAACTCATTCATTGCTCCTGCAATCAACAGGCATTTATAAAAAACAAAGGAGGCATCATCTAACCCACTTCTATCTCAAAACACCTTGTCTACCCTTCCTCACTTCTCAAACATGGCATCCCAGATCAGGGGCCTCAGCCTCTGTACTCCAGGAGAGCTCGCGTTGGGGAGGACTGAGAGTTGGGGACTGGAACCTCAGCTCCAAGCTATCTGAGCAACTCGTAGGAACCATCAATCTGAATTTAAATTTGGTGGAATACAAGTGATGGCTATCTCCTAATGATGGACGCTAGGCAGTCAATCGAGACTTTCACACAACTGAGATGGAGTTGTTTTCTGTTAGGCCAAGGTATGAAGGGTTACAGAACCAAGGTTTGGAGGATGGAGCTGAGATACAGAGCAGCCATGACTTGATTGAAGGGCGGAGCAGGCCCGAGGGGTTTGAATGACCTGCTCCTGTTGCTATAAGACCTGGGTGGGCTGCCCTATTGGTTGATCGAAGGCAGCTGTGTGACACCCCTTGCTTCCTGATTGTGGGATCACACATTCTCCGGATCTCGGGGATAGAAGACACGCATGCTTTGGCCGCTAAACTTGGTAACTATCATCTCAAGTGTTGGGTTCAGGTTTAATCAAAGGATTGTTATCCAGTGAGGAGGAACTGAATTGGACAATTTATTAAAAAAAACTCTGTCATTCCGATTACTCATCAATAAAAGTATCAATTACATCTTTCAGTGTTTCTACATTTTGTTCTTGGCCAGAATCTGTCCCTTCCCAGTTGAACGTGTGGTGTTCAGGAAATGAAGGCAGTGCAGAGCGATCTTTTATCAAACCGGTGCTGTACCTGCCCTGGGAGTGTTTGATGGGACAGTGTAGAGGGAGCTTTACTCTGTATCTAACCCGTGCTGTACCTGCCCTGGGAGTGTTTGATGGGACAGTGTAGAGAGAGCTTTACTCTGTATCTAACCCGTGCTGTACCTGCCCTGGGAGTGTTTGATGGGACAGTGTAGAGGGAGCTTTACTCTGTATCTAACCCGTGCTGTACCTGCCCTGGGAGTGTTTGATGGGACAGTGTAGAGGGAGCTTTACTCTGTATCTAACCCGTGCTGTACCTGTCCTGGGAGTGTTTGATGGGACAGTGCAGAGGGAGATTTACTCTGTATCTAACCCGTGCTGTACCTGCCCTGGGAGTGTTTGATGGGACAGTGTAGAGGGAGCTTTACTCTGTATCTAACCCATGCTGTACCTGCCCTGGGAGTGTTTGATGGGACAGTGTAGAGGGAGCTTTACTCTGTATCTAACCGGTGCTGTACCTGTCCTGGAGTGTTTGATGGGACAGTGTAGAGAGAGCTTTACTCTGTATCTAACCCGTGCTGTACCTGCCCTGGGATTGTTTGATGGGACAATGTAGAGGGAGCTTTACTCTGTATCTAACCCGTGCTGTACCTGCCCTGGGAGTGTGTGATGGGACAGTGTAGAGGGAGCTTTACTCTGTATCTAACCCGTGCTGCACCTGCCCTGGGATTGTTTGATGGGACAATGTAGAGGGAGCTTTACTCTGTATCTAACCCGTGCTGCACCTGCCCTGGGAGTGTGTGATGGGACAGTGTAGAGGGAGCTTTACTCTGTATCTAACTCGTGCTGTACCTGCCCTGGGAGTGTTTGACGGGTCAGTGTTGTAAGATCCGCAAAATTGAACATTGTATTATAAGGTTCCTTTGGCAGAAGAGGCCCTGTTTTAAAGACTGTTTTAAAAGAAGCCCAGGAATAAGGGGCATATAAAATGGCTGCCAGACCCCGTGACCGACTTATTGGTACATTTTAAAATGGTTCCTGCAGTCCCCAGACAGCCTTTGTGGATTCAACCCACAGTAAGTTCTGGAAGCCGTTTGTGAGAAAACGAAACCAGCCAATAACACATACATAAAGATTGGATGCAGATCCAGTCAGATCGGCCTGTAAATAAAGGCCATCTAAATGTTTACCCAGACAAAGGGAAACAGTTTTATATTCATATAAGGGGAGCATCAAAGACCTATTAAAGACATCAAGAGGACATTCAAAACAATACAAGGTCATTCCAGACCAGAGATGGCCATCACCGGCCATCCCGAAAGCAGTTTAAATATAATAACTACCCCGCTGTGCAACAAGCCCGCCAAAAGATGTGCGGGTTAGGTTGATTGGCTATGATAAATTGACCCTTAGTGTTAGGGGGATTACATACGTGGGGTTATGGGGATCGGGTGGGATATGTGTTGGTGTAGGGGTTACGGGGATCGGGTGGGATATGTGTCGGTGCAGGCTCGATGGGCCGAAATGGCCTCTATCTGCACTGTGGGGTTTCTGTGATTCTGTGATTCTGTGAAAGACTAACCTTGATTTGGCAGGAGATAAAGGCTTCTCCTGAGAAGTATATTTGGGGGAACCCGGGGTAGCCATCGGCAGCGATGAGAGAGATCAGCGATTAACCATTGAAGAAGATGAAGCAGCTATCAAGAAGGCAATTCGAGCCTGCGTCCCACCCCGGGGTAACCATCGGGAGATCATCGACCCAACCCCGGGCCATTGACGAGACAAAAGGGCAGCAGCCCTACAGAAAACACCAGCTGAAAATGGTAACTGACTAGAAGAGACCTCTTGAAAGTGGCCAAACAGTTGACCTTCCCTCATATCGACGGCCAGGCCCGCTGAGATCCAGCCTGTCCGTGACCTTCACCTCGAGGAAGAGAAGGCGTGTCACAGCTCGCAGCCCGCAGCCCGCAGCGCTGACCACGAGGAGGCAGGACGCCTGACAGGATCAAAACGCAGACCTGTTTCAAAACCTTACAATTTCTAGCTGGATTGGTGAGCATGTTTCTGGCCCTTCATAATCGGATCTCGATCGGTTTAAGGGGGTGGGCATTTTGGGTATAATTGACATGAGTTGTTGTCCCTCGATGTTCCGTGTGTTTCCCCATTTCATGATGACTTTTGTAAAGTATAATATGCCTGTATCTATTTTAGCTAGTACTGTATTGTTTTGATTTGTTTTTCCCTCCCATGTACCCTCTTATTTGCTTGCATTTGATTTGTTTTCCCTTATGCAATAAAATTTCATTTCGTTTAATTAAACTTGGTCTATAAGAGTATTCTCTGCAGTGTAGTTCCTGCATCTAAGTCCAGTATCTAGAACCTAAGGGGTGAGTGGGTCGAACCACTCAAGGTTTTACTGTGCAAAAGAGAGAGAGAGGCCTCTGGCGAGAGAAACCTCTGCGATCTAGGAGAAAAACCCCTTACAGTGTAGAGTGAGCTTTACTCTGTATCTAACCCGTGATGTACCTGCCCTGGGAGTGTTTGATGGGACAGTGTAGAGGGAGATTTACTCTGTATCTAACCCGTGATGTACCTGCCCTGGGAGTGTTTGATGGGACAGTGTAGAGTGAGCTTTACTCTGTATCGAACACGTGATGTACCAGCCCTGGGAGTGTTTGATGGGACAGTGTAGAGGGAGCTTTACTCTGTATCTAACCCGTGCTGTACCTGCCCTGGGCGTGTTTGATGGGACAGTGTAGAGGGAGCTTTACTCTGTATCTAACCTGTACTGTACCTGCCTTGGGCGTGTTTGATGGGACAGTTTAGAGGGACCTTTACTGTGTATTTAACACGTGATGTACCTGCCGTGGGAGTGTTTGATGGGACAGTGTAGAGGGACCTTCACTCTGTATTTAACCCATGCTGTACCTACCCTGGGAGTGTTTGATGGGACAGTGTAGAGGGAGCTTTACTCTGTACCTAACCCCTGCTGTACCTGCCCTGGGAGTGTTTGATGGGACAGTGTAGAGGGAGCTTTACTGTGTATCTAACCTGTGCTGTATCTACTCTGGGTGTGTTTGATGGGACAGTGTAGAGGAAGATTTTCACTGTATCTAACCCGTGCTGTATCTACCCTGGGCGTGTTTGATGGGACAATGTAGAGTGAGCTTTACTGTGTATCTAACCCATGCTGTACCTGCCCTGGGAGTGTTTGATGGGGCAGTGTAGAGGGAGCTTTACTGTGTATCTAACCCATGCTGTACCTGCCCTGGGAGTGTTTGATGGGGCAGTGTAGAGGGAGCTTTACACTGTATCTAACCCATGCTGTACCTGCCCTGGGAGTGTTTGATGGGACAGTGTAGAGGGAGCTTTACTCTGTATCTAACCCATGCTGTACCTGCCCTGGGAGTGTTTGATGGGACAGTGTAGAGGGAGCTTTACTCTGTATCTAACCCGTGCTGTACCTGCCCTGGGAGTGTTTGATGGGGCAGTGTAGAGTGAGCTTTACTCTGTATCTAACCTGTGCTGTACCTGCCCTGGGAGTGTTTGATGGGACAGTGTAGAGGGAGCTTTACTCTGTATCTAACCTGTGCAGTACCTGCACTGGGAGTGTTTGATGGGACAGTGTAGAGGGAGCTTTACTCTGTATCTAACCTGTGCTGTACCTGCCCTGGGAGTGTTTGACGGGGCAGTGTAGAGGGAGCTTTACTCTGTATCTAACCCATGCTGTACTTGCCCTGGGAGTGTTTGATGGGACAGTGTAGAGGGAGCTTTACTCTGTATCTAACCTGTGCTGTACCTGCCCTGGGAGTGTTTGACGGGACAGTGTAGAGGGAGCTTTACTCTGTATCTAACCTGTGCTGTACCTGCCCTGGGAGTGTTTAATGGGACAATGTAGTATCATAGTGGGAGAAATTCAGTATCGCCCTGTTTGGGGCGCAATTATTGGCCGGGTGTAAAGTTTAGCGCCAGGCGCTGATTATCGCCTCTGACTGCAAACTTGGCTTTTATCGCCCCTGGAGGTGATTGGAGCGCTAAATCAGGTGCTGCACACCTGTCTTAAGGTGCAAAGGCCGAGGAGCGAGGCGCTACCTCAGAGCGCTGGCGAAGCTCAGGTGGTGTTAGTTAGTGATGGAACACAGACAAACTGGCGCCGGACAATTCTTAAAGGGGAGGGTCGATCTTGCTCTCCGTCCACACCCTGCTCATTGCAGCCTTGAATCTCGGCCTGGAGAGACCTGTGCCTAAATTTTCCAGCCAAGGACTATGGAGAGGGTGAGAGAACGAGGACAGCGCTTCAGCGAGCGGGCCTTGGAGGCTCTGGTTGGCGCGGTGGAGCGCAGAAGATCTATACTCTACCCTGAGAGTGGCAGGCGGCCTTTGCCGTGCGACTACAGAAGAGTGTGGACGGAGGTGGCACAGAGCGTCTCCTCCAGGAACCAGGTGCCCAGGACCCACACACAACGCCCTCACTCGGGTCGTCAGGGTGAGTGGCTTATTTTCAATACCTCTCGCTTCCTCCATCTCAACCTCACTCTATGGCCAGAGGGTCTTAAAACCGCAAATGCCCAACACTCATCCAAGGCCTATGGCCCTCTCATAAAACACACACGCACATTCCACACTTTGCATACAGTAAGGGCTATTCAACTATGGGAGGCACATCAGCCAAGACCATGGCTGCATACAGTAAGGGCTATTCAACTATGGGAGGCACATCAGGCAAGACCATGGCTGCATACAGTAAGGGCTATTCAACGATGGGAGGCACATCAGGCAAGACCATGGCTGCATACAGTAAGGGCTATTCAACTATGGGAGGCACATCAGCCAAGACCATGGCTGCATACAGTAAGGGCTATTCAACTATGGGAGGCACATCAGGCAAGACCATGGCTGCATACAGTAAGGGCTATTCAACGATGGGAGGCACATCAGGCAAGACCATGGCTGCATACAGTAAGGGCTATTCAACTATGGGAGGCACATCAGCCAAGACCATGGCTGCATACAGTAAGGGCTATTCAACTATGGGAGGCACATCAGGCAAGACCATGGCTGCATACAGTAAGGGCTATTCAACTATGGGAGGCACATCAGGCAAAAACATGGCTGCTTACAGTAAGGGCTATTCAACTATGGGAGGCACATCAGGCAAGCGCATGGCTGCATGCAGTAAGGGCTATTCAACTATGGGAGGCACATCAGGCAAGCGCATGGCTGCATACAGTAAGGGCTATTCAACTATGGAAGGCATATCAGGCAAGACCATGGCTGCATACAGTAAGGGCTATTCAACTATGGGAGGCACATCAGGCAAGACCATGGCTGCATACAGTAAGGGCTATTCAACTATGGGAGGCACATCAGGCAAGCGCATGGCTGCATACAGTAAGGGCTATTCAACTATGGGAGGCACATCAGGCAAGCGCATGGCTGCATACAGTAAGGGCTATTCAACTATGGGAGGCACATCAGGCAAAACCATGGCTGCATACAGTAAGGGCTATTCAACTATGGGAGGCACATCAGGCAAGCGCATGGCTGCATACAGTAAGGGCTATTCAACTATGGAAGGCATATCAGGCAAGACCATGGCTGCATACAGTAAGGGCTATTCAACTATGGGAGGCATATCAGCCAAGACCATGGCTGCATACAGTAAGGGCTATTCAACTATGGGAGGCACATCAGGCAAGCGCATGGCTGCATACAGTAAGGGCTATTCAACTATGGAAGGCATATCAGGCAAGACCATGGCTGCATACAGTAAGGGCTATTCAACTATGGGAGGCACATCAGGCAAGACCATGGCTGCATACAGTAAGGGCTATTCAACTATGGGAGGCACATCAGGCAAGACCATGGCTGTATATTTACTCAGACGCCGTCCTTTTTCTTGCAGGCCAAGCTATCTCATAACAGGAGCCGCAATGGACGGGTGGAGGGCCACCTCAGCTGCAACCCCTCAGCGATCTTGAGGTGTGCGCCTCCACAGGATTGTGGCAAGCCAGGTGATTGGTCCCGTCACCCCTGGAGAGGCCGCCCCCTAGTTCGGGACAGCAATGGTAAGGTCATCAGTTTTCTCTCCTCTCTCATTCCACTTGTCCCTCACAACACCAGCCTTTGGCACGTTCATTCCAAATTACTAAATCAGTCCTTACTCCCTTACTGCCCCCCTGTCCTCACGCTAAAGCCACTCTTGCACCTCCCTGCTTTCAGATGGTGATTCAGCAGCTGAGGAGATGGGCCCTCAAGCTGTCAGTGGGAGCGAAGCCACAGGCGAGGAGGAAGAGGAAGCCGGAGCAACAGTGCCACCCACTCCCGAGGAAGCCCATGCCCACACTGGGACCACGTCTTCCCTGGAGGGGAGCAGGGGGGAAGGGTCTGATGAGGGCGAAGCTACAGGACCCAGCGAGCTGCAGCAATGCGATGGGGGTAGGGAAGCTCGGGGGCCTTCTCCCCGGAGGGAGAGTAGGCCATCGAGTCCTGCTGCACTGAACGCAGAGGAGGAGCGGCTCATCGCTGCAAATGAACACCCAGGCGGTGGACATGCACACTCAGCTCATGGGTGCAGTGGGAAGGGTGCCCGAAAGCATTGATGCACTGGCAAGGAGTGTGGAGCACTACGCTGTAGCACAGGTGGATGCAACGCAACTGCTTAGTGCTGCAATGCAGTCACTGGCTGCCGTGATCCAATCTCAGTCTGGTCTCATGCAGTCTCTGATAGAGGCCACGCGAGCACTGACTGCTGCCATCGTCGCTGGGCAATCGGGAGAGAGCGGGGCAGTGGGTTTAGTTTGGGGATTGATACAGGGCTATGGGGTGAGAGCAGGGCAGTCTGATTAGTTTGGGATTGATACAGGGTTATCGGGAGCGAGCGAAGCATTGGGAATAGTTTAGGATTGATACAGGGCTATCAGGAGAGATCGGGGCAGTGTGATTAGTTTGGGATTGATACAGGGCTATGGGGAGAGAGTGGGGCTTTGGGATTAGTTTGGGATTGATACAGGGCTATCGGGAGTGAGCGGGGCACTGGGATTAGTTTGGGATTGATTCAGGGCTATGGGGAGTGAGCGGGGCAGTGGGATTACTTTGCGGATTGATACAGGGCTATGGCGATTGAGCGGGGCAGTGGGATTAGTTTGGGATTGATACAGGGCTATGGGGAGAGAGCAGGGCAGTGGGATTAGTTTGGGATTGATACAGGGCTATGGGGGGAGAGCGGGGCAGTTGGATTAGTTTGGGATTGATAAAGGGCTATGGGGAGAGAGCGGGGCAGTGTGATTAGTTTGGAATTGATGCAGGACTATGGGAAGAGAGCGGGGCAGTGGGATTAGTTTAGGATTGATGTAGGGCTATGGGGGGAGAGCGGGGCAGTTGGATTAGTTTGGGGATTGAAACAGGGCTATGGGGAGAGAGCGGGGCAGTGGGATTAGTTTGGGGATTGAAACAGGGTAATTGGGAGAGAGCGGGGCAGTGGGATTAGTTTGGGGATTGATACAGGGCTATGGGGAGAGTGCGGGGCAGTGGGATTAGTTTGGGATTGATACAGGGCTATGGGGAGAGTGCGGGGCAGTGGGATTAGTTTGGGATTGATACAGGGCTATGGGGAGAGAGCGGGGCTGTGGGATTAGTTTGCGATTGATACAGGGCTATGGGGAGAGTGCGGGGCAGTGGGATTAGTTTGGGATTGATACAGGGCTATGGGGAGAGAGCGGGGCTGTGGGATTAGTTTGCGATTGATACAGGGCTATTGGGAGAGAGCGGGGCAGTGGGAATAGTTTGGGATTGATACAGGGCTATGGGGAGAGGGCGGAGCAGTGAGAATTGTTTAGGGATGATACAGGGCTATGGGGAGAGAGCGGGGCAGTGGGATTAGTTTGATGATTGATACAGGGCTATGAGGAGAGATCGGGGCAGTGGGATTAGTTTGAGATTGAAACAGGGCTATCGGGAGAGCGAGGCATTGGGAATAGTTTGGGATTGATGCAGGGCTATCGGGAGAGATCGGGGCAGTGGGATTAGTTTGAGATTGATACAGGGCTATGGGGAGAGAGCGGGGCAGTGGGATTAGTTTGGGATTGAAACACGGCTATGGGGAGAGAGCGGGGCAGTGGAATTAGTTTGGGAATTGATACAGGGCTATGGTGTGAGAGCGGGGCAGTGTGACTTATTTGGGATTGATACAGGGCTATGGGGAGAGGGCGGGGCAGTGGGATTAGTTTGGGATTGATACAGGGCTATGGGGAGAGAGCGGGGCAGTGGGATTAGTTAGGGATTTGATGCAGGGCTATGGGGTGCGAGCGGGGCAGTGTGATTAGTTTGGGATTGATACAGGGCAATTGGGAGAGAGCGGGGCAGTGGGATTAGTTTGGGGATTGATACAGGGCTATGGGGAGAGCGCGGGGCAGTGGGATTAGTTTGGGGATTGATACAGGGCTATGGGGTGAGAGCAGGGCAGCCTGATTAGTTTGGGATTGATACAGGGTTATCGGGAGCGAGCGAAGCATTGGGAATAGTTTGGGATTGATACAGGGCTATCAGGAGAGATCGGGGCAGTGTGATTAGTTTGGGATTGATGCAGGACTATGGGAAGAGAGCGGGGCAGTGGGATTAGTTTAGGATTGATGTAGGGCTATGGGGGGAGAGCGGGGCAGTGGGATTAGTTTGGGGATTGATACAGGGCTTTGGGGAGAGAGCGGGGCAGTGGGATTAGATTGGGGCTTGAAACAGGGTTATTGGGAGAGAGCGGGGCAGTGGGATTAGTTTGGGGATTGATACAGGGCTATGGGGAGAGTGCGGGGCAGTGGGATTAGTTTGGGATTGATACAGGGCTATGGGGAGAGAGCGGGGCTGTGGGATTAGTTTGCGATTGGTACAGGGCTATTGGGAGAGAGCGGGGCAGTGGGAATAGTTTGGGATTGATACAGGGCTATGGGGAGAGGGCGGAGCAGTGAGAATTGTTTAGGGATGGATACAGGGCTACGGGGAGAGTGCAGGTCAGTAGGATTAGTTTGATGATTGATACAGGGCTATCAGGAGAGATTGGGGCAGTGGGATTAGTTTGAGATTGAAACAGGGCTTTCGGGAGAGCGAGGCATTGGGAATAGTTTGGGATTGATGCAGGGCTATGGGGAGAGAGCGGGGCAGTTTGATTAATTTGGTGATTGATACAGGGCTATGGAGAGAGCGGGGCAGTGGGATTAGTTGGGGATTGATACAGGGCTATCGGGAGAGATCGGGGCAGTGGGATTAGTTTGAGATTGATACAGGGCTATGGGGAGAGAGCGGGGCAGTGGGATTAGTTTGGGATTGATACAGGGTTATGGGGAGAAAGCGCGGCAGTGGAATTAGTTTGGGAATTGATACAGGGCTATGGGGTGAGAGCGGGGCAGTGTGATTTGTTTGGGATTGATACAGGGCTATGGGGAGAGTGCAGGGCAGTGGGATTAGTTTGGGATTGATACATAGCTATGGGGAGAGAGCGGGGCAGTGGGATTAGTTTGGGGATTGATACAGGGCTATGGGGAGAGAGCGGGGCAGTGTGATTAGTTTGGGATTGATACAGGGCAATCGGGACAGAGCGGGGCAGTGGGATTAGTTTGGGGAATGATACAGGGCTATGGGGAGAGAGCAGGGCAGTCTGATTAGTTTGGGATTGATACAGGGTTATCGGGAGCGAGTGAAGCATTGTGAATAGTTTGGGATTGATACAGGGCTATCGGGAGAGATCGGGGCAGTGTGATTAGTTTGGAATTGATACAGAGCTATGGGGAGAGAGTGGGGCTTTGGGATTAGTTTGGGATTGATACAGGGCTATTGGGAGTGAGCGGGGCACTGGGATTAGTTTGGGATTGATACAGGGCTATGGGGAGTGAGCGGGGCAGTGGGATTAGTTTGCGGATTGATACAGGGCTATGGGGAGTGAGCGGGGCAGTGGGATTAGTTTGGGATTGATACAGGGCTATGGGGAGAGCGCGGGGCAGTGGGATTAGTTTGGGATTGATACAGGGCTATGGGGAGAGAGTGGGGCTTTGGGATTAGTTTGGGATTGATACAGGGCTATCGGGAGTGAGCGGGGCACTGGGATTAGTTTGGGATTGATTCAGGGCTATGGGGAGTGAGCGGGGCAGTGGGACTAGTTTGCGGATTGATACAGGGCTATGGGGAGTGAGCGGGGCAGTGGGATTAGTTTGGGATTGATACAGGGCTATGGGGAGAGAGCGGGGCAGTGGGATTAGTTTGGGATTGATACAGGGCTATGGGGAGAGAGCGGGGCAGTTGGATTAGTTTGGGATTGATAAAGCGCTATGGCGAGAGAGCGGGGCAGTGGGATTAGTTTTGGGGATTGATACAGGGCTATGGGGAGAGAGCAGGGCAGTGTGATTAGTTTGGGATTGATGCAGGACTATGGGAAGAGAGCGGGGCAGTGGGATTAGCTTAGGATTGATGTAGGGCTATGGGGGGAGAGCGGGGCAGTGGGGTTAGTTTGGTGATTGAAAATGGGCTATGGGGAGAGAGCGGGGCAGTGGGATTAGTTTGGGGATTGAAACAGGGTTATTGGGAGAGAGCGGGGCAGTGGGATTAGTTTGGGGATTGATACAGGGCTATGGGGAGAGGGCGGAGCAGTGAGAATTGTTTTGGAATGGATACAGGGCTACGGGGAGAGTGCAGGTCAGTGGGATTAGTTTGATGATTGATACAGGGCTATCAGGAGAGATCGGGGCAGTGGGATTAGTTTGAGATTGATACAGGGCTATCGGGAGAGCGAGGCATTGGGAATAGTTTGGGATTGATACAGGGCTATTGGGAGAGATCGGGGCAGTGTGATTAGTTTGGGATTGATACAGGGCTATGGGGAGAGAGCGGGGCAGTGGGATTAGTTTGGGGATTGATACAGGGCTATGGGCAAAGAGCGGGGCATTGCTATTAGTTTGCGATTGATGCAGGGCTATGGGGAGAGAGCGGGGCTGTGTGATTAGTTAGGGATTGATACAGGGCTTTGGGGAGAGACGGGGGCAGTGGGATTAGTTTGGGATTGATGCAGGACTATGGGGAGAGAGCGGGGCAGTGGGATTGTTTTGGTGATTGATACAGGGCTATCGGGAGAGAGCGAGGCAGTGTCATTAGATTGGGATTGATACAGGGCTATCGGGAGAGATCGGGGCAGTGGGATTAGTTTCAGATTGATACAGGGCTATCGGGAGAGAGCGAGGCATTGGGAATAGTTTGGGATTGATACAGGGCTATCGGGAGAGATCGGGGCAGTGTGATTAGTTTGGGATTGATACAGGGCTATGGGGTTTTGTATATTCCACATGTCCTGTGCTTGAATTCTCTGACATTGCCCAGACATTGTTTTAGCATTTCATTGTCTTGGGCTGTTTACTATGAACATGTTTACCTGTTTCTGATCTACACAGGATGCAACAGATCAGAAAAACCTCCATTCAACAATGCGAATTCCTGTCTCTGCAAAGACATCATACTGTTCGACAATGCAGGAATGTCGCAAACAGCTTTTGATAGCTGAGATCAACTTTAACCATTCAAACCTTTCAGGTAAAGAAGCTTCTAGATTCCGAGCCACAAATTGAATCGTTTAAGACAGAAAGAATGTCACAGAAATGTGATTTATTGCTGTTATTTTACAATTTACAAATATACACACAATTTGTGTCACTGAATTATAAACAAAAAAGCAGGCAAAGCTATGACTTAACAGAAATAAACACTTGTTTTTCTTCCTGGACAGCAAAACCAGTCAGACTGACTTGCAAATCTTTACTGATATGTTGACGTAAAGATTTATAATTTACCAATTTCGCTTCTAATGTTTTTCTCTCAAACATTCTCCACAATATTAATCCCTGCTCTTGTCACAAGGAGTGTTGAATTATTTTAGGTACTTCGCAATTAAAAGCAGGAAACAAACTTCATTATACTCACAAATTTTAATCTCCTATTTCAAACATTCAAACCAAATCGAATTGTACGTTATCACTTTAATCAAAGTATTTTCTGTGTCTCTCTCAATAAACAAAGAGTGGTTTCTTCTAAAGTAGCTTCCTGCAATTTTTATACATCATTACATAACTCTTGCTTCAATTAACACTCCACTAAATGTTTAAGAGGAAATCTATATTTACGTTATTCCTGCGACTTGTTAGGACTATCGAACGACAGACATTATAAAATGGTTTGTGTTTTTCCACTTTCTTGGTTCTCTTCCTAAATGTCTTAATGGTATATTTTTAAAAAGTCATTAAAAAGTAATATGTAACTCCTACAAATCCTCCCCTACCTTCCCCCTCCTCAACACCATGGTTGCATGTTTGTGTAAAGCTACTCACTTCAGTCAATCACTCAAAATCAAATCTTGAGATATTTCAATTTGAAAACATTTTAACCATTTCAGAGCTCTTTAAAAGCGTTTGGACTTCAAGACCTGGTTGAAACTTGTTTAGGTGAGGGGAAAATTGGCTTTTGCTTCAGTCTCTTCCAAAATCACGTTCGAAACTTAGGGGGAAAAAGTGTTTTTTACACTCATTTTTGGTGAAAAGTTCATTAAAAATCTTTAAATTCTTTCTAGTCTCACTGCAGCTTTGACAGAAGAAGTTGCTCCAAGTTTCTCCTTCCCCCTTCAATGCTGTCGTTAAACATCCGACAAAATAAAGTCTAATTCCAAACGGAGCTCCAATCAGAAAGTGAATAAAGTGGTTAAACTTCCTAAGAAGACGGCGAGGTTATCTATCCCCAGCCTTGGCGATGAGTTGGGATCAGTTTTTGGAGATGTTGTTTCCTCTTTTTCTGTTGCCGTTCCCTCCGTCTCTAAGACTCTGAGGTACAAACGGGGGCACAAACTATTTCCCTTTCTCGCAACATGATTAAAATAACCCTGGCTGATTTCCCTCTCTCTCGAACCCAGGGGTCACTGGACAGTGATCAGGAGCAGGAACCCTGGCTGATTTCCCCTCTCTCTAACCCAGGGGTCACTGGACAGAGATCAGGATCACGAACCCTGGCTGATTTCCCCTCTCTCTAACCCAGGGGTCACTGGACAATGGTCAGGATCACGAACCCTGGCTGATTTCACCTCTCTCTAACCCAGGGGTCACTGGACAGTGATCAGGAGCAGGAACACTGGCTGATTTCACCTCTCTCTCTAACCCAGGGGTCACTGGACTGTGATCAGGAGCAGGAACCCTGGCTGATTTCCCCTCTCTCTCTAACACAGGGGTCACTCGGCAGTGATCAGGAGCAGGAACCCAGCCTGATTTCCCCTCTCTCTAACCCAGGGGTCACTGGAAAGTGATCAGGAGCATGAATCCTGGCTGATTTCCCTCTCTCTCTAAACCAGGGGTCACTGGGCAGTGATCAGGAGCAGGAACCCTGGCTGATTTCCCCTCTCTCTAACCCAGGGGTCATTGGGCAGTGATCAGGAGCAGGAACCCTGGCTGATTTCCCCTCTCTCTAACCCAGGGGTTACTGGATAGTGATCAGGAGCAGGAACCCTGGCTGATTTCCTCCTCTCTCTATCTCAGGGGTCACTGGATAGTGATCAGGAGCAGGAACCCTGGCTGATTTCCCCTCTCTCTCTTACCCAGAGGTCACTGGGCAGTGATCAGGAGCAGGAACCCTGGCTGATTTCCCCTCTCTCTAACCCAGGGGTCACTGGACTGTGATCAGGAGCATGAACCCTGGCTGATTTCCCTCTCTCTCTAACTCAGGGGTCACTGGATAGTGATCAGGAGCAGGAACCCTGGCTGATTTCCTCCTCTCTCTATCTCAGGGGTCACTGGACTGTGATCAGGAGCAGGAACCCTGGCTGATTTCCCCTCTCTCTCTAACCCAGAGGTCACTGGGCAGTGATCAGGAGCAGGAACCCTGGCTGATTTCCCCTCTCTCTAACCCAGGGGTCACTGGATAATGATCAGGAGCAGGAACCCTGGCTGATTTCCCCTCTCTCTAACCCAGGGGTCACTGGATAATGATCAGGAGCAGGAACCCTGGCTGATTTCCCTCTCTCTCTAACTCAGGGGTCACTGGATAGTGATCAGGAGCAGGAACCCTGGCTGATTTCCCCTCTCTCTCTAACCCAGAGGTCACTGGGCAGTGATCAGGAGCAGGAACCCTGGCTGATTTCCCCTCTCTCTAACCCAGGGGTCACTGGACAGTGATCAGGAGCAGGAACCCTGGCTGATTTCCCCTCTCTCTCTAACCCAGGTGTCACTGGACAGTGATCAGGAGCAGGAACCCTGGCTGGTTTCCCCTCTCTCTAACCCAGGGGTCACTGGATAGTGATCAGGAGCAGGAACCCTGGCTGATTTCCCCTCTCTCTCTAACCCAGGGGTCACTGGACTGTGATCAGGAGCAGGAACCCTGGCTGATTTCACCTGTCTCTCTAACCCAGGGGTCACTGGACTGTGATCAGGAGCAGGAACCCTCTCTGATTTCCCTCTCTCTCTAACCAGGGGTCACTGGGCAGTGATCAGGAGCAGGAACCCTGGCTGATTTCCCCTCTCTCTAACCCAGGAGTCACTGGACAGTAATCAGGAGCAGAAACCCTGGCTGATTTCCCATCTCTCTCTAACCCATGGGTCACTGGACAGTGATCAGGAGCAGGAATCCTGGCTGATTTCCCCTCTCTCTAAAACAGAGGTCACTGGATAGTGATCAGGAGGGGGTTAAGCGTGGGATTGATCCGGGGCTATGGGGAGTGAGCGTGGCAGTGGGATTAGTTTGTGATTGATTCAGGGCTAGAGGAGAGAGCTGGGCAGTGGGATTAGTTTGGAATTGATACAGGGCTATGGGGAGAGAGCGGTGCAGTGGGATTAGTTTGGATATAACACAGGGCTATGGGGAGAAAGCGGGGCAGTGGGCTTGCGTTGGGGATTTATACAGTGCCATGGGGAGAGAGCGGGGCAGTGGGATTTGTTTGGATATAACAGGGCTATGGGGAGAAAGCAGGGCAGTAGACTTACGTTGGGGATTGATACAGGGCTATGGGGAGAGAGCGGGGCAGTGGGATTTGTTTGGGATTGATACAGGGCTATGGGGAGAAAGCGGGGCAGTGGGATTAATTTGGGGATTGATACAGGGCTATGGGGAGAAAGCGGGGCAGTGGGATTAGTTTGGATATAACACAGGGCTATGGGGAGAAAGCGGGCAGTGGGATTTGTTTGGATATAACACAGGGCTATGGGGAGAAAGCGGGCAGTGGGCTTATGTTGGGGATTGATGCAGGGCTATGGGGAGAGAGCAGGGCAGTGGAAATAGTTTGTGATTGATACAGGGCTATGGGGAGAAAGCAGGGCAGTGGGATTAGTTTGGAGATTGATACAGGGCTATGGGGAGAGAGCGGGGCAGTGGGATTAGGTTGGGGACTGATACAGGGCTATGGGGAGAGAGCGGGGCAGTGGGATTAGGTTGGGGACTGATACAGGGCTATGGGGAGAAAGCAGGGCAGTGGGATTAGTTTGGAGATTGATACAGGGCTATGGGGAGAGAGCGCGGCAGTGGGATTAGGTTGGGGACTGATGCAGGGCTATGGGGAGAGAGCGGGGCAGTGGGATTAGGTTGGCGATTGATAAAGGGCTAACAGGAGAGAGCAGGGCAGTGGGATTAGTTTGGGAATGAGACAGAGGGTTGTCAAGTAGCTGTTCCCAGTCCACTTTGGACAGATCCTGCCTTATCATATTAAAATCGGCCTGTTGTTTGCTAAATTTCCCCACTGAACTCATTGTTAATCTGCTTTATCAAAACGTGCCTGGATCTCCTGGTATATTTCAATACTGAACCTCGGTAGATTAAATAAAAGTGTTACCGAGATTTGATTTAAATGCAGAGGAGGGATTCACATGCGGATGAATGTTGGTCTGCAGATATCTGGGTGCACCTTAGAAAAATTACGCAAATAAAAGACAATTAAAGTCTGTTCTGGGTATTCTTACTGAGATTTGAATGAATTTCAGGCCGTGAGACTCACTGTCTTATACACAGGAGTGAAGGATTACATCAAACAAAGATAATGGCCCTGAAATCATGGTCTCCGTACCAATGAATTAGGCCTTGGTAGAGGCCCCGCAAGTTCCGTGTTTCCGTCTGCGCTGTGTATGCGCTGAATCCCTGGACTTGCAATCTATCAAGGTTTGCAACAGAATCGATAGAATAAAGATCTCTTTAAACCAGCCCATCAAAAACTCCCAGGGCAGGAACAACACGGGTTAGATACAGAGTGAAGCTCCCTCTACACTGTCCCATCAAACACTCCCAAGGCTGGTACTGCACGGGTTAGATACAGAGTAAAGCTCCCTCTACGCTGTCCCATCAAACACTCCCAAGGCAGGTACAGCACGTGTTAGATATAGAGTAATGCTCCCTCTACACTGTCCCATCAAACACTCCCAAGGCAGGTACCGCACGGGTTAGATACAGACAAAAAGCTCCCTCTACACTGTCCCATCAAACATTCCCAAGGCAGGTTCTGCACGGGTTAGATATATATAGTAATGCTCCCTCTACACTGTCCCATCAAACACTCCCAGGGCTATGGGGAGAGAACGTGGCAGTGGGGTTAGTTTGGGAATGATGCAGGGCTATGGGCAGAGAGTGGGGAAGAGGGATTAGTTTGGGATTGATGCAGGGCTATGGGGAGAGAGTGTGGCAGTGGGATTAGTTTGGGATTGATTCAGGGCTATGGGGTAGAGCAGGGCAGTGGGATTAGTTTGGGATCAAGACAGAGCTATGGGGGGAAAGCGAGGCAGTGGGATTAGTTTCGGATTGATACAGGGCTATGGGGAGAGAGCGGGGCAGTGGGATTAGATGGGGGATTGATACAGGGCTATGGGGATAGAGCGGGGCAGTGGGATTAGTTTGGGATTGATACAGGGCTATGGGGAAAGAGCAGGGCAGTGGGATTAGTTTGGGATTGATACAGGGCTATGGGGAGAGAGCGGGGCAGTGGGATTAGCTTGGGATTGATGCAGGGCTATGGGGAGAGAGCGGGGCAGTGGGATTAGTTAGGGGATTGAAACAGGGCTATGGGGAGAGAGCGGGGCATTGGGATTAGTTTGGGATTGATACAGGACTATGGGGAGAGAGTGGGGCTTTGGGATTAGTTTTGGATTGATACAGGGCTATGGGGAGCGAGCGGGGCACTGGGATTAGTTTGCGGATTGATACAGGGCTATGGGGAGAGAGCGGGGCAGTGGGATTAGTTTGGGGATTGAGACAGGGCTATGGGGAGAGAGCGGGGCAGTTTGATTAGTTTGGGGATTGACACAGGGCTATGGAGGCAGCGGGGCAGTAGGATTAGTTTGGGATTGATACGGGGCTATCGGGAGAGATCGGGGCAGTGGGATTAGTTTGAGATTGATACAGGGCTATGGGGAGAGAGCGGGGCAGTGTGATTAGTTTGGGATTGATACATGGCTATGGGGAGAGAGCGGGGCAGTGGGATTAGTTTGATGATTGATACAGGGCTATGGGGAGAGAGCGGGGCAATGTGATTAGTTTGGGATTGATACAGGGCAATCGGGAGAGAGCGGGGCAGTGGGATTAGTTTGGGGATTGATACAGGGCTATGGGGAGAGTGCGGGGCAGTGGGATTAGTTTGGGGATTGATACAGGGCTATGGGGTGAGAGCAGGGCAGTCTGATTAGTTTGGGATTGATACAGGGTTATCGGGAGCGAGCGAGGCATTGGGAATAGTTTGGGATTGATACAGGGCTATCGGGAGAGATCGGGGCAGTGTGATTAGTTTGGGATTGATACAGAGCTATGGGGAGAGAGTGGGGCTTTGGGATTAGTTTGGGATTGATACAGGGCTATGGGGAGAGAGCGGGGCAGTGGGATTAGTTTGGGGATTGATACAGGGCTATGGGGAAAGAGCGGGGCAGTGGTATTAGTTTGCGATTGATGCAGGGCTATGGGGAGAGAGCGGGGCAGTGTGATTATTTAGGGATTGATACAGGGCTTTGGGGAGAGATGGGGCAGTGGGATTAGTTTGGGATTGATGCAGGACTATGGGGAGCGAGCGAAGCATTGGGAATAGTTTGGGATTGATACAGGACTATCGGGAGAGATCGGGGCAGTGTGATTAGTTTGGGATTGATACAGGGCTATGGGGAGAGAGTGGGGCTTTGGGATTAGTTTGGGATTGATACAGGGATATCGGGAGTGAGCGGGGCACTGGGATTAGTTTGGGATTGATACAGGGCAATGGGGAGTCAGCGGGGCAGTGTGATTAGTTTGCGGATTGATGCAGGGCTAAGGGGAGTGAGCGGGGCAGTGGGATTAGTTTGTGATTGATACAGGGCTAGTGGAGAGAGCGGGGCAGTGGGATTAGTTTGGGATTGATACAGGGCTTTGGGGAGAGAGCGGTGCAGTGGGATTAGTTTGGATATAACACAGGGCTATGGGGCGAAAGCAGGGCAGTGGGCTTACGTTGGGGATTGATACAGGGCTATGGGGAGAGAGCGGGGCAGTGGGATTTGTTTGGGATTGTTACAGGGCTATGGGGAGAAAGCGGGGCAATGGGATTAATTTGGGGATTGATACAGGACTATGGGGAGAAAGCGGGGCAGTGGGATTATTTTGGATATAACACAGGGCTTTGGGGAGAAAGCGGGCAGTGTGATTTGTTTGGATATAACACAGGGCTATGGGGAGAAAGCGGGCAGTGGGCTTACGTTGGGGATTGATACAGGGCTATGGGGAGAGAGCAGGGCAGTGGAAATAGTTTGTGATTGATACAGGTCTATGGGGAGAAAGCAGGGCAGTGGGATTAGTTTGGAGATTGATACAGGGCTATGGGGAGAGAGCGGGGCAGTGGGATTAGTTTGGGATTGATACAGGGCTATGGGGAGAGAGTGGGGCAGTGGGATTAGTTTGGGATTGATACAGGGATATCGGGTGTGAGCGGGGCACTGGGATTAGTTTGCGGATTGATACAGGGCTAGTGGAGAGAGCGGGGCAGTGGGATTAGTTTGCGGATTGATACAGGGCTAGTGGAGAGAGCGGGGCAGTGGGATTAGTTTGGGATTGATACAGGGCTATGGGGAGAGAGCGGTGCAGTGGGATTAGTTTGGATATAACACAGGGCTATGGGGAGAAAGCGGGGCAGTATGCTTACGTTGGGGATTGATACAGGGCTATGGGGAGAGAGCGGGGCAGTGGGATTTGTTTGGATATAACACAGGGCTATGGGGTGAAAGCAGGGCAGTGGACTTACGTTGGGGATTGATACAGGGCTATGGGGAGAGAGCGGGGCAGTCGGATTTGTTTGGGATTGATACAGGTCTATAGGGAGAAAGCGGCGCAGTGGGATTAATTTGCGGATTGATACAGGGCTATGGGGAGAAAGCGGGGCAGTGGGATTAGTTTGGATATAACACAGGGCTATGGGGAGAAAGCGGGCAGTGGGATTTGTTTGGATATAACACAGGGCTATGGGGAGAAAGCGGGCAGTGGGATTTGTTTGGATATAACACAGGGCTATGGGGAGAAAGCGGGCAGTGGGCTTACGTTGGGGATTGATACAGGGCTATGGGGAGAGAGCAGGGCAGTGGAAATAGTTTGTGATTGATACAGGGCTAGTGGAGAGAGCGGGGCAGTGGGATTAGTTTGGAGATTGATACAGGGCTATGGGGAGAGAGCGCGGCAGTGGGATTAGGTTGGGGACTGCTCCAGGGCTATGGGGAGAGAGCGAGTCTTTGGGATTAGGTTGGCGATTGATAAAGGGCTAACAGGAGAGAGCAGGGCAGTGGGATTAGTTTGGGACTGAGACAGAGGGTTGTCAAGTAGCTGTTCCCAGTCCACTTTGGACAGATCCTGCCTTATCATATTAAAATCGGCCTGTTGTTTGCTAAATTTCCCCACTGAACTCATTGTTAATCTGCTTTATCAAAACGTGCCTGGATCTCCTGGTATATTTCAATACTGAACCTCGGTAGATTAAATAAAAGTGTTACCGTGATTTGATTTAAATGCTGAGGAGGGATTCACATGCGGATGAATGTTGGTCTGCAGATATCTGGGTACACCTTAGAAAAATGAAGCAAATAAAAGACAATAAAAGTCTGTTCTGGGTATTCTTACTGAGATTTGAATGAATTTTAGGCCGTGAGACTCACTGTCTTATACACAGGAGTGAAGGATTACATCAAACAAAGATAATGGCCCTGAAATCATGGTCTCCGTACCAACGACTTAGGCCTTGGTAGAGGCCCCGCAAGTTCCGTGTTTCCATCTGCGCTGTGTATGCGCTGAATCCCCGGGCTTGCAATCTACCAAGGTTTGCTACAGAATTGATAGAGTAAAGCTCTCTTTAAACCAGCCCATCAAAAACTCCCAGGGCAGGAACAACACGGGTTAGATACAGAGTGAAGCTCCCTCTACACTGTCCCATCAAACACTCCCAGGGCAGGTACTGCACGGGTTAGATACTGAGTAAAGCTCCCTCTACGCTGTCCCATCAAACACTCCCAAGGCAGGTACAGCACGGGTTAGATATAGAGTAATGCTCCCTCTACACTGTCCCATCAAACACTCCCAAGGCAGGTACCGCACGGGTTAGATACAGACAAAAAGCTCCCTCTGCACTGTCCCATCAAACACTCCCAGGGCTATGGGGAGAGAACGTGGCAGTGGGGATGTTTGGGAATGATGCAGGGCTATGGGCAGAGAGTGGGGCAGAGGGATTAGTTTGGGATTGATGCAGGGCTATGGGGAGAGAGTGGGGCAGTGGGATTAGTTTGGGATTGATTCAGGGCTATGGGGGGAGAGCAGGGCAGTGGGATTAGTTTGGGATTGATACAGGGCTATGGGGAGAGAGCAGGGCAGTAGGATTAGTTTGGGATTGATACAGGGCTATGGGGAAAGAGCGGGGCAGTGGTATTAGTTTGCGGTTGATGCAGGGCTATGGGGAGAGAGCGTGGCAGTGTGATTAGTTAGGGATTGATACAGGGCTTTGGGGAGAGACGGGGCAGTGGGATTAGTTTTGGATTGATGCAGGACTATGGGGAGAGAGCGGGGCAGTGGGATTGTTTTGGTGATTGATACAGGGCTATCGGGAGAGAGCGAGGCAATGTCATTAGATTGGGATTGATACAGGGCTATCGGGAGAGATCGGGGCAGTGGGATTAGTTTCAGATTGATACAGGGCTATCGGGAGAGAGCGAGGCATTGGGAATAGTTTGGGATTGATACAGGGCTATCGGGAGAGATCGGGGCAGTGTGATTAGTTTGGGATTGATACAGGGCTATGGGGTTTTGTATATTCCACATGTCCTGTGCTTGAAGTCTCTGACATTGGCCAGACATTGTTTAAGCATTTCATTGTCTTGGGCTGTTCACTATGAACATCTTTACCTGTTTCTGATCTACACAGGATGCAACAGATCAGAAAAACCTCCATTCAACAATGCGAATTCCTGTCTCTGCAAAGACATCATACTGTTCCACAATGCAGGAATGTCGCAAACAGCTTTTGATAGCTGAGATCAACTTTAACTATTCAAACCTTTCAGGTAAAGAAGCTTCTAGATTCCGAGCCACAAATTGAATCGTTTAAGAAAGAAAGAATGTCACAGAAATGTGATTTATTGCTGTTATTTTACAATTTACAAATATACACACAATTTGTGTCACTGAATTATAAACAAAAAAGCAGGCAAAGCTATGACTTAACAGAAATAAACACTTGTTTTTCTTCCTGGACAGCAAAACCAGTCAGACTGACTTGCAAATCTTTACTGATATGTTGACGTAAAGATTTATAATTTACCAATTTCGCTTCTAATGTTTTTCTCTCAAACATTCTCCACAATATTAATCCCTGCTCTTGTCACAAGGAGTGTTGAATTATTTTAGGTACTTCGCAATTAAAAGCAGGAAACAAACTTCATTATACTCACAAATTTTAATCTCCTATTTCAAACATTCAAACCAAATCGAATTGTACGTTATCACTTTAATCAAAGTATTTTCTGTATCTCTCTCAATAAACAAAGAGTGGTTTCTTCTAAAGTAGCTTCCTGCAATTTTTATACATCATTACATAACTCTTGCTTCAATTAACACTCCACTAAATGTTTAAGAGGAAATCTATATTTACGTTATTCCTGCGACTTGTTAGGACTATCGAACGACAGACATTATAAAATGGTTTGTGTTTTTCCCCTTTCTTGGTTCTCTTCCTAAATGTCTTAATGGTATATTTTTAAAATGTCATTAAAAAGTAATATGTAACTACTGCAAATCCTCCCCTACCTTCCCCCTCCTCAACACCATGGTTGCATGTTTGTGTAAAGCTACTCACTTCAGTCAATCACTCAAAATCAAATCTTGAGATATTTCAATTTGAAAACATTTTAACCATTTCAGAGCTCTTTAAAAGCGTTTGGACTTCAAGACCTGATTGAAACTTGTTTACGTGAGGGGAAAATTGGCTTTTGCTTCAGTCTCTTCCAAAATCATGTTCGAAACTTAGGGGGAAAAAGTGTTTTTTACACTCATTTTTGGTGAAAAGCTCATTAAAAATCTTTAAATTCTTTCAAGTCTCACTGCAGCTTTGACAGAAGAAGTTGCTCCAAGTTTCTCCTTCCCCCTTCAATGCTGTCGTTAAACATCCGACAAAATAAAGTCTAATTCCAAACGGAGCTCCAATCAGAAAGTGAATAAAGTGGTTAAACTTCCTAAGAAGGCGGCGAGGTTATCTATCCCCAGCCTTGGCGATGAGTTGGGATCAGTTTTTGGAGATGTTGTTTCCTCTTTTTCTGTTGCCGTTCCCTCCTTCTCTAAGACTCTAAGGTACAAACGGGGGCACAAACTATTTCCCTTTCTCGCAACATGATTAAAATAACCCTGGCTGATTTCCCTCTCTCTCTAACCCAGGGGTCACTGGACAATGATCAGGAGAAGGAACCCTGGCTGATTTTCCCCTCTCTCTAACCCAGGGGTCACTGGGCAGTGATCAGGAGCAGGAGCCCTGGCTGATTTCCCCTCTCTCAAACCCAGGGGTCACTGGACAGAGATCAGGAGCATGAACCCTGGCTGATTTCCCCTCTCTCTAACCCACGGGTCACTGGACAATGATCAGGAGCATGAACCCTGGATGGTTCCCCCTCTCTCTAGGTCACTGGATAGTGATCAGGAGCTAGAACCCTGGCTGATTTCCCTCTCTCTCTAACCCAGGGGTCACTGGACAATGATCAGGAGCAGGAACCCTGGCCGATTTCCCCTCTCTCTAACCCAGGGGTCACTGGATAGTGATCAGGAGCATGAACCCTGGCTGATTTACCCTCTCTCTCTAACCCAGGGGTCACTGGACTGTGATCAGGAGCAGGAACCCTAGCTGATTTCACCCGTCTCTCTAACCCAGGGGTCACTGGACTGTGATCAGGAGCAGGAACCCTGGCTGATTTCCCCTCTCTCACTAACCCAGGGGTCACTGGGCAGTGATCAGGAGCAGGAATCCAGGCTTATTTCCCCCCTCTCTAACCCAGTGGTCACTGGACAGTGATCAGGAGCATGAATCCTGGCTGATTTCCCTGTCTCTCTAACCCAGTGGTCAATGGGCAGTGACCAGGAGCAGGAACACTGGCTGATTTCCCCTCTCTCTAAACCAGTGGTCACTGGATAGTGATCAGGAGCATGAACCCTGGCTGATTTCCCTCTCTCTCTAACCCAGGGGTCACTGGGCAGTGATCAGGAGCAGGAATCCTGGCTGATTTCCCCTCTCTCTAACCCAGGGGTCACTGGACTGTGATCAGGAGCAGGAACCGTGGCTGATTTCCCCTCTCTCTAACCCAGGGTTCACTGGACTGTAATCAGGAGCAGGAACCCTGGCTGATTTCCCCTCTCTCTCTAACCCAGGGGTCACTGGACTGTAATCAGGAGCAGGAACCCTGGCTGATTTCACCTCTCTCTCTAACCCAGGGGTCACTGGACTGTGATCAGGAGCAGGAACCCTGGCTGATTTCACCTCTCTCTCTAACCCAGGGGTCACTGGGCAGTGATCAGGAGCTGGAACCCAGGCTGATTTCCCATCTCTCTAACCCAGGGATCACTGGACAGTGATCAGGAGCAGGAACCCTGGCTGATTTCACCTCTCTCTCTAACCCAGGTGTCACTGGACAGTGATCAGGAGCAGGAACCCTGGCTGATTTCCCTCTCTCTCTAACCCAAGGGTCGCTGGACAATGATCAGTAGCAGGAACCCTGGCTGATTTCCCCTCTCTCTAACCCAGGGGTCACTGGACTGTGATCAGGAGCAGGAACCCTGGCTGATTTCCCTCTCTCTCTAACCCAGGGGTCACTGGGCAGTGATCAGGAGCAGGAACCCAGGCTGATTTCCGCCTCTCTCTAACTCAGGGGTCACTGGATAGTGATCAGGAGCAGGAACCCTGGCTGATTTCCCCTCTCTCTCTAACCCAGGGTTCACTGGACTGTAATCAGGAGGACGAACCCTGGCTGATTTCACCTCTCTCTCTAACCCAGGGGTCATTGGACAGTGATCAGGAGCACGAACCCTGGCTGATTTCCCCTTCTCTAACCCAGGGGTCACTGGATAATGATCAGGAGCAGGAACCCTGGCTGATTTCCCCTCTCTCTCTAACCCAGGGGTCACTGGACATTGATCAGGAGCAGGAACCCTGGCTGGTTCCCCCTCTCTCTCTAACCCAGGGGTCACTGGATAGTGATCAGGAGCAGGAACCCTGGCTGATTTCCCCTCTCTCTCTAACCCAGGGGTCACTGGGCAGTGATCAGGAGCAGGAACCCTGGCTGATTTCCCCTCTCTCTAACTCAGGGGTCACTGGATAGTGATCAGGAGCTGGAACCCGGGCTGATTTCTCCTCTCTCGAACCCAGGGGTCACTGGACAATGATCAGGAGCAGGAACCCTGGCTGATTTCCCCTCTCCTTCTAACCCAGGGGTCACTGGACTGTGATCAGGAGCAGGAACCCTGGCTGATTTCCCCTCTCCTTCTAACCCAGGGGTCACTGGACTGTGATCAGGAGCAGGAACCCTGGCTGATTTCACCTGTCTCTCTAACCCAGGGGTCACTGGACTGTGATCAGGAGCATGAACCCTCGCTGATTTCCCTCTCTCTCTAACCAGGGGTCACTGGGCAGTGATCAGGAGCAGGAACCCTGGCTGTTTTCCCCTCTCTCTAACCCAGGAGTCACTGGACAGTAATCAGGAGCAGGAACCCTGGCTGATTTCCCATCTCTCTCTAACCCATGGGTCACTGGACAGTGATCAGGAGCAGGAATCCTGGCTGATTTCCCCTCTCTCTAACACAGAGGTCATTGGATAGTGATCAGGAGCGGGATAAGCGTGGGATTGATCCGGGGCTATGGGGAGTGAGCGTGGCAGTGGGATTAGTTTGTGATTGATTCAGGGCTAGAGGAGAGAGCTGGGCAGTGGGATTAGTTTGGAATTGATACAGGGCTATGGGGAGAGAGCGGTGCAGTGGGATTAGTTTGGATATAACACAGGGCTATGGGGAGAAAGCGGGGCAGTGGGCTTACGTTGGAGATTGATACAGTGCTATGGGGAGAGAGCGGGGCAGTGGGATTTGTTTGGATATAACACAGGGCTATGGGGAGAAAGCAGGGCAGTGGACTTACGTTGGGGATTGATACAGGGCTATGGGGAGAGAGCGGGGCAGTGGGATTTGTTTGGGATTGATACAGGGCTATGGGGAGAAAGCGGGCAGTGGGATTTGTTTGGGATTGATACTGGGCTATGGGGAGAAAGCGGGGCAATGGGATTTGTTTGGGATTGATACAGGGCTATGGGGAGAAAGCGGGGCAGTGGGATTAGTTTGGATATAACACAGGGCTATGGGGAGAAAGCGGGCAGTGGAATTTGTTTGGATTTAACACAGGGCTATGGGGAGAAAGCGGGCAGTGGGCTTACGTTGGGGATTGATACAGGGCTATGGGGAGAGAGCAGGGCAGTGGAAATAGTTTGTGATTGACACAGGGCTATGGGGAGAAAGGGCAGTGGGATTAGTTTGGAGATTGATACAGGGCTATGGGGAGAGAGCGCGGCAGTGGGATTAGGTTGGGGACTGATATAGGGCTATGGGGAGAGAGCGGAGCAGTGGGATTAGTTTGGCGATTGATAAAGGGCTAACAGGAGAGAGCAGGGCAGTGGGATTAGTTTGGGACTGAGACAGAGGGTTGTCAAGTAGCTGTTCCCAGTCCACTTTGGACAGATCCTGCCTTATCATATTAAAATCGGCCTGTTGTTTGCTAAATTTCCCCACTGAACTCATTGTTAATCTGCTTTATCAAAACGTGCCTGGATCTCCTGGTATATTTCAATACTGAACCTCGGTAGATTAAATAAAAGTGTTACCGTGATTTGATTTAAATGCAGAGGAGGGATTCACATGCGGATGAATGTTGGTCTGCAGATATCTGGGTACACCTTAGAAAAATGAAGCAAATAAAAGACAATAAAAGTCTGTTCTGGGTATTCTTACTGAGATTTGAATGAATTTTAGGCCGTGAGACTCACTGTCTTATACACAGGAGTGAAGGATTACATCAAACAAAGATAATGGCCCTGAAATCATGGTCTCCGTACCAACGACTTAGGCCTTGGTGGAGGCCCCGCAAGTTCCGTGTTTCCGTCTGCGCTGTGTATGTGCTGAATCCCCGGACTTGCAATCTGTCAAGGTTTGCTACAGAATCGATAGAGTAAAGCTCTCTTTAAACCAGCCCATCAAAAACTCACAGGGTAGGAACAGCACGGGTTAGATACAGAGTAAAGCTCCCTCTACACTGTTCCATCAAACACTCCCAAGGCAGGTACTGCACGGGTTAGATACAGAGAAAAGCTCCCTCTACGCTGTCCCATCAAACATTCCCAAGGCAGGTACCGCACGGGTTAGATACAGACAAAAAGCTCCCTCTACACTGTCCCATCAAACATTCCCAAGGCAGGTGCTGCACGGGTTAGATATATATAGTAATGCTCCCTCTACACTGTCCCATCAAACACTCCCAGGGCTATGGGGAGAGAACGTGGCAGTGGGGTTAGTTTGGGAATGATGCAGGGCTATGGGCAGAGAGTGGGGCAGAGGAGGGATTAGTTTGGAACTGATGCAGGGCTATTGGGAAAAGTTTGGGATTGATGCAGGGCTATGGGGAGAGAGTGGGGCAGTGGGATTAGTTTGGGAATGATTCAGGGCTATGGGGGGAGAGCAGGGCAGTGGGATTAGTTTGGGATCAAGACAGAGCTATGGGGGGAAAGCGAGGAAGTGGGATTAGTTTGGGATTGATACAGGGCTATGGGGAGAGAGCGGGGCAGTGGGATTAGATTGGGGATTGATACAGTGCTATGGGGAGTCAGCAGGGCAGTGGGATTAGTTTGGGGATTGATACAGGGTATGGGGAGAGAGCGGGGCAGTGGGATTAGTTTGGGGATTGATACAGGGCTATGGGGAGAGAGCAGGGCAGTGGGATTAGTTTGGGGATTGATACAGGGCTATGGGGAGAAAGCGGGCAGTGGGATTAGTCTGGGGATTGATACAGGGCTATGGGGAGAGGGCAGGGCAGTGGGATTAGTTTGGGATTGATACAAGGCTATGGGGAGAGAGCGGGGCAGTGGGATTAGTTTGGGATTGATACAGCGCTATGGGGAGAGAGCTGGGCAGTGGGATTAGTTTGGGGATTGAAACAGGGCTATGGGGAGAGAGCGGGGCATTGGGATTAGTTTGGGATTGATACAGGACTATGGGGAGAGAGTGGGGCTTTGGGATTAGTTTTGGATTGATACAGGGCTATCGGGAGTGAGCAGGGCACAGGGATTAGTTTGGGATTGATACAGGGCTATGGGGAGTGAGCGGGGCAGTGGGATTAGTTTGCGGATTGATACAGGGCTATGGGGAGAGAGCGGGGCAGTTTGATTAGTTTGGGGATTGATACAGGGCTATGGAGAGAGCGGGGCAATGGGATTAGTTTGGGATTGATACAGGGCTATCGGGAGAGATCGGGGCAGTGGGATTAGTTTGAGATTGATACAGGGCTATGGGGAGAGAGCGGGGCAGTGGGATTAGTTTGGAAATTATACAGGGCTATGGGGAGAGAGCGGGGCAGTGGGATTAGTTTGGGATTGATACAGAGCTATGGGGAGAGAGGGGGGCAATGGGATTCGTTTGGGGATTGATACAGGGCTATGGGGAGAGAGCGGGGCAGTGTGATTAGTTTGGGATTGATACAGGGCAATCGGGAGAGAGCGGGGCAGTGGGATTAGTTTGGGGATTGATACAGGGCTATGGGGTGAGAGCAGGGCAGTCTGCTTAGTTTGGGATTGATACAGGGTTATCGGGAGCGAGCAAAGCATTGGGAATAGTTTGGGATTGATACAGGGCTATCGGGACAGATCGGGGCAGTGTGAATAGTTTGGGATTGATACAGGGCTATGGGGAGAGAGTGGGGCTTTGGGATTAGTTTGGGAATGATACAGGGCTATGGGGAGAGAGTGGGGCTTTGGGATTAGTTTGGGATTGATACAGGGCTATGGGGAGTGAGCGGGGCAGTGGGATTAGTTTGCGGATTGACACAGGGCTATGGGGAGTGAGCAGGGCAGTGGGGTTAGTTTGAGATTGCTACAGGGCTATGGGGAGATAGCAGGGCAGTGGGATTAGTTTGGGACTGATACAGGGCTATGGGGAGAGAGTGGGGCAGTTGGATTAGTTTGGGATTGATACAGGGCTATGGGGAGAGAGCGGGGCAGTTGCATTAGTTTGGGATTGATAAAGGAATATGGGGAGAGAGCGGGGCAGTGGGATTAGTTTTGGGGATTGATACAGGGCTATGGGGAGAGAGCGGGGCAGTGTGATTAGTTTGGGATTGATGCAGGACTATGGGAAGAGAGCGGGGCAGTGGCATTAGTTTAGGATTGATGTAGGGCTATGGGGGGAGAGCGGGGCAGTGGAAATAGTTTTTGATTGATACAGGGCTATGGGGAGAAAGGGCAGTGGGATTAGTTTGGGGATTGATACAGAGCTATGGGGTGAGAGCAGGGCAGTCTTATTAGTTTGGATTGACACAGGGTTATCGGGAGAGATCGGGGCAGTGTGATTAGTTTGGGATTCATACAGGGCTATGGGGAGAGAGTGGGGCTTTGGGATTAGTTTGGGATTGATACATGGCTATGGGGAGAGAGCGGGGCAGTGGGATTAGTTTGAGGATTGATACAGGGCTATGGGGAAAGAGCGGGGTAGTGGTATTAGTTTGCGATTGATGCAGGGCTATGGGGAGAGAGCGGGGCAGTGTGATTAGTGAGGGATTGATACAGGGCTTTGGGGAGAGACGGGGGCAGTGGGATTAGTTTGGGATTGATGCAGGACTATGGGGAGCGAGCGAAGCATTGGGAATAGTTTGGGATTAATACAGGGCTATCGGGAGAGATCGGGGCAGTGTGATTAGTTTGGGATTGATACAGGGATATCGGGAGTGAGCGGGACACTGGGATTAGTTTGGGATTGATACAGGGCTATGGGGAGTGAGCGGGGCAGTGGGGTTAGTTTGGGATTGATACAGGGCTATGGGGAGAGAGTGGGGCAGTGGGATTAGTTTGGGATTGAAACAGGGCTATGGGGAGAGAGCGGGGCAGTTGGATTAGTTTGGGATTGATAAAAGGCTATGGGGAGAGAGCGGGGCAGTGGGATTAGTTTTGGGGATTGATGCAGGGCTATGGGGAGAGAGAGGGAGAGAGAGAGAGAGGGACAGAGAGAGCGAGAGAGAGAGAGGGACAGAGAGAGAGAGAGGGACAGAGAGAGAGAGAGGGACAGAGAGAGAGAGAGAGGGACAGAGAGAGAGAGAGGGACAGAAAGAGAGAGGGACAGAGAGAGAGAGGGCCAGAGAGAGAGAGAGGGACAGAGAGAGAGAGGGACAGAGAGAGAGGGACAGAGAGAGAAAGGGACAGAGAGAGAGAGAGGGACAGAGAGAGAGAGTTACAGAGAGAGAGAGAGGGACAGAGAGCGAGAGAGGGACAGAGAGAGAGAGAGGGACAGAGAGAGAGAGAGGGACAGAGAGAGAGAGAGAGGAATATCCAGGGCCTCCGCTCCTCAACTTTTGGGATGAAGAGTACAGACCCTGAATTCCTAAAAGCTATAAAAGACATTGATATAATTGTGTTAACAGAAACATGGTGCCAAAAGGACATGCCGACCCACTGTCCTCCAATGTACCATGAAATCATTGTGCCCTCAGTAAAGAACACTAAGACACGCAAGGGCAGAACCTCCGGGTGAATCCTGGTGTGGTATAAAGGAGAACTGAACAAACACATCTCACCGATAAAACAGGGAAAATCACACGTATGGCTAAAATTAGATAAAAATATAGGAATAGCAAAAAACGATGTTTACTTATGTGCGATCTACATACCTCCAATAGAATCGCCATATTTTGAAGAGGAGATATTTGACACTCTCCACATGGAAATCAGCCATTTCCAGGCCCAAGGAAAGGTGCTACTATGTGGGGACCTAAATGCAAGGACAGGATGTGAACCTGACTTCATAGACCCACAGGGCAACAACCATGTATTTGGCCAGACCCCTCTATATGTCACACCAGCCATCGCAAACCGAAACAACCTCGATTGTGTAATAAATAAAAGCGGTAGGGAGGTAGTGCAACTCTGCCGAGCCTTAGGCCTGTACATAGTTAACGGTAGGTTCAGAGGGGACTCCTTAGGGAGACTCACATATTCCTCAACTCTTGGGTCTGGTGTGGTGGATTATACAATCACTGACCTGGACCCCTGCGATATCAACGCATTCACTGTCAGGCAGCAATCCCCCCTCTCAGACCATAACCAAATAAATGTGTACCTTAAACTTTCTGCCCAAACTACAGACACAAAAAAGGAACCCATTAAGCTACATAAAATAAACCAGACATACAGATGGGCCCCAGACAGTGGAGATAAATTCATCACAGCACTAAATTCACCTGATCTCACAAGTAAAATTTCAAAATTTAAAGAAAATCTATATGAGATCACCAGAGATGGTGTAAACATGGCCATAGAGGATATAAATATGATCTTCCATGAGGCAGCTGTAAAAGCCGACCTTGTGAAACAGAAGAGGAAGAGTCACAAAAGACAAAATAAAAATAAGAAATGGTTTGACCACGAATGCAAAAATGCCAGAAAAGACCTGAGAAAAATATCAAACCAAAAGCATCGGCAACCAAACAATCCGGACCTACGTACTAGATACAATGAAACCCTCAAAAGATATAAACACACCATTAGGAACAAAACACAAAACTATACCCACAAAATACTCGAAGAAATTGAAAACTCCACCAATCCAAAACAATTCTGGGAAATGTGGAATAACCTGAGTACAACACAATTGCAAGCATTACCAATCCAAGATGGCGACATCTGGAGAACACATTTTGAAAACCTCTCCAAAGACATCCCAATAAACGAAACAAACCCAAGTCAACATCAGGTCACAGAAAAACTCCACACATTAGAAGCAACAATTAAAGACAACCAAAACCCTCTAGACTCCCCAATCACATGGAAAGAACTGGCCACAAAAACAAAATCTCTCCACCTAAAGAAAGCCTGTGGCCCAGACAACATCAAAAATGAAATGCTCAAGTTCAGCAATATGGAGATGCAGGGTGCGATACTCAAACTATTCAACATCATATTACGCTCAGGCTGTTTTCCCGATATCTGGTGCCAAGGACTAATCTCCCCCATATATAAAAGTGGAAACAAATCAGACCCAAATAACTACCGCGGCATCTGTGTCAACAGTTGTCTAGGGAAGTTATTCTGCAGTATTCTAAATAGTAGATTACTTGATTTTCTTAACAAACATAATATCCTCAGAAAAAACCAAATAGGCTTTCTTCCAAAACACCGCACAGCCGACCATATCTATACCCTTCACACCCTCATTGGAAAACATATACACCAAACAAAAAATGGGAAAATATTCGCCTGTTTCATCGACTTCAAGAAAGCCTTTGACTCTATATGGCACGAAGGGCTCTATTATAAACTTCTTCAGTGTGGAATAGGGGGCAAAGTCTATGACCTTATTAAATCAATGTATCTGAAAAACAAATGCGGGGTCAAAATTGGAGACAAACGCACCGATTTCTTCACCCAGAGAAGAGGCGTCCGGCAGGGCTGCAATTTGAGCCCGACCCTGTTCAACATATACATAAATGAATTAGCAGACATGCTGGAGCAAAGCGAGTCACCAGGTCTCCGTCTCCTGGATGGAGAAGTGAAATCCCTGTTCTATGCGGACGACCTGGTTCTGCTGTCTCCCACAGAACAGGGATTACAGCAACAACTAGACCTACTCGACAAATACTGCCAAAATTGGGCTCTAACAGTAAATCTAAAGAAAACCAACATCATGCTTTTTCAAAAAAGGCCCAGATGTCAGGAAAACAAATACCAGTTTACCCTCAGTGATACCACTATAGGACACACTATGAGCTACACCTACCTTGGTCTAACTATTACAGCATCAGGGAGCTTCAGCATAGCAGTGAATGCACTAAAAGAAAAAGCCCGAAGAGCTCTATATGCAATAAAAAGAAAATTCTACAACATCCAAATCCCAATCAAAATCTGGCTCAAAATATTTGACAGCATAATCCTGCCCATTGCACTGTACGGTAGTGAAGTATGGGGCCCGCTAAATCACCAAAGCTACACTAAATGGGAAAAACCCACAATAGAAGCCCTACATGCAGAATTCTGCCGAAGCATCCTTCGCACCCAAAGAAAAACGCCAACAAATGCATGCAGAGCCGAACTAGGCAGATACCCACTGATAATAAACATCCAAAAACGAGCACTAAACTTCCTAAATCACCTCAAATCTAGCTCCCCAGACACCCTTCATTTCAAAGCCTTTCAGACCCAAGAGCTAAACCCAGAAAAGAGTCCCCTGAGTCAGCTGCTACTGAAACTAAGTACTCAGCCGGACCCTGACCAGCCCCAGACCAACACAGCCATCCAAACACCAATCCGAGTGAACCAAATCATTAAAAAATGCCAGGAAACCTACCTGGAACATTGGAACAAAATAACCGAAAGCCAAAGCAGATTAGAATGTTACCGGGCCCTAAAAAGAGAATATAAACAGGCAGACTACCTCACGACCATCAGAGACACAAAACAGAGACAGACCCTCACCAGGTACAGACTAAGCGACCACCAACTGGAAATTGAAAAAGGCAGATACAAGAAATCCTGGCAGCCTAGAGAGAATAGAATATGCGATCAATGTCTGGCCGGTGAGGTTGAAACAGAAATGCATTTCCTCCTAAAATGCGAAAAATTCAACACATCAAGAAACATATTATTCAACAAGCTAAGCCAAACAACCCCAGATTTCAAGGAATTGGATGATCTGTCAAAATTGAGATTAGTCCTAGGAGAAGGAGACAGACCATACCTTGGGGCCAAATATGTAACAACATGTCACAACCTGAGGACTGTTTAAAATTAAGACTGTTTAAAATTAATATTGAACGTACCAAATGAAGTACAAAGACTGTTTAAAATTAATATTGTTAAAAGTAATATTGTATGTACCCAACAAATGTCAAATCGATTGACACCTACAGAATGTTGGAAAACTGTACCTTTTTGCTATGTAAGCTTTGGCAATATGGTTCTCTGTAAACTTTCATGCCAATAAAGCATTTGAATTGAATTGAATTGAGAGGGACAGAGAGAGAGAGGGACAGAGAGAGAGAGAGACAGAGAGAGAGAGATGGGCGAAGGGAGAGAGAGAGCGAGGCGCCGCGCAACCGACCGTTCAAAGCAAAGCAAAACAGCGGCCGGGGGATCGGAGCCAGAACAGCGCAGGAAAACCTGGGAACAGAGAGAGAGAAACCGGGAACAGAGAGAGAGAACTCCAAAACAGGGAGAGAGAGAGAGCAGAGCCCGAGCAGCAACCGGAGCACGGAGCCTGAAGCCGGAGAAAGGCCCGAGGAACCGGGCCGAGCGAGGCACCGGAGAGAAGGAGAGCGAGCAGCAACAGGAGTACACCCAGACCGGGAGGAGCGGCCCGAGCCAGTCAAAGAGGCGAGGTAGGGGTGCCGGATCGGGTCGGGCCTGGAGAGCGAGCAAGCCCAGGGCCTGAAACCCGAGAAACTCCGGGGTCGGAGAAACCCGAGAAACTCCGGGGTCGGAGAAACTCGGACAAACACCGGGCCGGGACAGCACAGCCGAACCGAGGGGCTGGGGTCAGGGCAGAAGCCCGGAGAGAGCGTTGGGAGCTGAGAGCTGAGAGCGCGAAATTTGAACGAAGGGAAACGGCTGAAAGGAGAAAAGGAGCAAAGAGAGGTAACTGCACCTGGAGAGAGAGAGACGGAGCGTGAGAGAGAGAGAGGAGAGGAAACACCAGCTGGAGAGAAAAAGCCGGAGAAATAAGTTTTACCTAACTCTAGTTAAAGTTAGTTCGGAAAAAGTTTAATTTTATTTAAATTTAGCTCGAAAAAAAAAAAAACCTGAAAAAAGAACAACAAACCCGCGAGGAAAAGTAATAGAAACCCGAGAGAAACGATAAACTACCCGAACCAACAGCCTGTGAGAAAAAGCGAAAGATAAACCTTTAAGAGCAGCTATATCAAAGATGAACCCCTGAAAAACTCCCAATTTTGGACCTAAAAGTGGGCTAAGGTGGAACACGACACAAAAAAGAGAAAAAAAAAGTTATCTATCTGAGACAAAAAACAAACGACTACAATGAGCAGGGAAATGATATATCCTGAGCAATGCACAAAAAATAAAGCAAAGGAAAAATACAAGTACACAACACTAAAAAATAACCCAGAAATCCTCTACGTGGACTATACCACACACAAAGGGACTAAGCTGAAGAACAACCTCATATTCTACACCGAATACGTCACCTCCTGGAAGGAGATTTTACAAAAACACTACACATACGTCTCCAGTGAAGGTATTGGCAGTGGAGGCAGACTGAAAATATGTAAAGATGGAAACCTAGATAAAGATGACCCCCTGCTAACCATAAGCTACTACAACAAAAATAGAAAGATCATGATACAGGGGAATGTGGAAAATCTGGACACCTTCGAAAAGGAATTCCCCCAGTTGAAAACTAAGGCAGACACAAAGAGGACCAATGGACAGGAAGCAAAAGAGAGTCGAACAGAGGATGAGGAGAGCCAAGTGGAGGAAGAAGAAGAGAGACCAGCAGAGGAAAACACCTCCCTGTCCATCTCCACCCCCCCCACACCTCTCAACGAAAACAAAATGATGAAAGAGAATCTGGCCAAACTAGAACTTGATCTCAACGAATACAGAGAAACACTGGCCAAGAATTTGAAGGAGGAATTCAAACAGCTAAAAACGGAACACGAGTCCACCATCCACAAGCTGAGAAAGACCATAGAGGAGCAAAGAAATGAGATCAAAGAACTCCGTACTCAACTAAACAAAATGAAGGAGACCGTAGAAAGGCTCAGCAGGCAACACAAACCTCTTAAGGTCCAAAAACCTGAGGACACAAAAACAACACACACAAGGACACAGAACCCACCAGATGCCACCCCACACGAAGACACACCGAAAGCCACAAACCCCGCTCCAACCAGCCCTCAGTCGAGTCATGCCCAGACTACTGCTACCCAGTCCTCACACACAGGAACACATAAACCGACAGATACCCCCCCAAACGAGGACACACCGAAAGCCCCAAACCCCGCTCCTGCCACACAACATATCCCAGAAACCCAGCCAACAACCAGCCACCAGGCGAGTCCTACCCAGACTACTGTTACCCAGTCTGAAAAACCAGCCCCTCAGGCGGTCCTGCTGACCGACTCCAACGGAAAGTTTCTGGACCCCCAGAGGCTGTTCCCAGACCATCAAGTCCTGAAAAAATGGTGCAGCAACACAGGCCAAGCAATGAAGATCCTGAACAAAGAATCCCTTGGAAGCCCCAAATGGATTGTGATCCACACAGGCACGAACGACCTACGCACCCTACAGGAAGGCACGGCTTGGGCGGTGAGCAGGATGGCAGAAAAGGCCAGCAGGGAATTCCCCGAGGCGCGGATCGTGATCTCCACACTGCTGCCCAGAAAGGACACCCCAGCCTATATAATCCACAACACCAACAGGGAGATCGACACGAGATGTTCTGTCCTCCCCAACGTCTCCCTGGCCCATCATCCAAACATCAACACAAGGGACCTCTATGACGAAATACATCTACTCAAACAGCGGATGTGGGTCTTCGCAAGAAACCTCATAAACACTGCCAAAAGACGCAGCCCTCCCACCCCCCCTACCATTGGGAGCCCAAACAGGACCACCAATGTCCCCCACCCCCCTTTACAAAACCGACAACAGAACCGTGCTTTTATACCTGACCCAAGACCCCCCTCTAGACCACAGACTGTAGACCAAGAACTGAGAAAGATCATGACGATGCTGAACAGCCTGATAGAAAGCCGGAGAAATTATTAATATTGTTATTTATCATTATCATTATTGTTATCTTACCAGTATTATTACTATTATTGGATAGATATATGTGCATGCCTCATGAAATTTATACTAAATCATCACTTAGCATTATAGAAAATAGTGTTTCCACACTCATCCCACAAAATAGGTCCATTTTATTTCGTTTTATTGAACTATATAAATGCGTTTTTTCCACATAAGCTGCTGGAATATCCAGGGCCTCCGCTCCTCAACTTTTGGGATGAAGAGTACAGACCCTGAATTCCTAAAAGCTATAAAAGACATTGATATAATTGTGTTAACAGAAACATGGTGCCAAAAGGACATGCCGACCCACTGTCCTCCAATGTACCATGAAATCATTGTGCCCTCAGTAAAGAACACTAAAACACGCAAGGGCAGAACCTCCGGGGGAATATTGGTGTGGTATAAGGGAGAACTGGACAAACACATCTCACCGGTAAAACAGGGGAAATCACACGTATGGCTAAAACTAGATAAAAATATAGGAATAGCAAAAAAAGATGTTTACTTATGTGCGATCTACATACCTCCAATAGATTCGCCATATTTCGAAGAGGAGTTATTTGATACTCTCCACATGGAAATCAGCCATTTCCAGGCCCAAGGAAAGGTGATAATATGTGGGGACCTAAATGCAAGGACCGGTTGTGAACCTGACTTCATAGACCCACAGGGAAACAACCATGTGTTTGGCCAGACCCCTTTAGATGTCACACCAGCCATCGCAAATCGGAACAACCTTGATCGTGAAATAAATAAAAGCGGTAGGGAGGTAGTGCAACTCTGCCGAGCCTTAGGCCTGTACATAGTTAATGGTAGGTTCAGAGGGGACTCCCTAGGGAGACTCACATACTCCTCAACTCTTGGGTCTAGTGTGGTGGACTATACAATCACTGACCTGGACCCCTGCGATATCAACGCATTCACTGTCAGGCAGCAATCCCCCCTCTCAGACCATAACCAAATAAATGTGTACCTTAAACTTTCTGCCCAAACTACAGACACAAAAAAGGAACACAGTAAGCTACATAAAATAAACCAGACATACAGATGGGCCCCAGACAGTGGAGATAAATTCATCACAGCACTAAATTCACCTGATCTCACAAGTAAAATTTCAAAATTTAAAGAAAATCTATATGAGATCACCAGAGATGGTGTAAACACGGCCATAGAGGATATAAACATGATCTTCCATGAGGCAGCTGTAAAAGCCGACCTCGTGAAACAGAAGAGGAAGCATCAAAAAAGACAAAATAAAAATATGAAATGGTTTGACCACGATTGCAAAAATGCCAGAAAAGACCTGAGAAAAATATCAAACCAAAAGCATCGGCAACCAAACAATCCGGACCTACGTACTAGATACAATGAAACCCTCAAAAGATATAAACACACCATTAGGAACAAAACACAAAACTATACCCACAAAATACTCGAAGAAATTGAAAACTCCACCAATCCAAAACAATTCTGGGAAATGTGGAATAACCTGAGTATAACACAATTGCAAGCATTACCAATCCAAGATGGCGACATCTGGAGAACACATTTTGAAAACCTCTACAAAGACATCCCAAAAAACAAAACAAACCCAAGTCAACATCAGGTCACAGAAAAACTCCACACATTAGAAGCAACAATTAAAGACAACCAAAACCCTCTAGACTCCCCAATCACATGGAAAGAACTGGCCACAAAAACAAAATCTCTCCACCTAAAGAAAGCCTGTGGCCCAGACAACATCAAAAATGAAATGCTAAGGTTCAGTAATATGGAGATGCAGGGTGCGATACTCAAACTATTCAACATCATATTACGCTCAGGCTGTTTTCCCGATATCTGGTGCCAAGGACTAATCTCCCCCATATATAAAAGTGGAAACAAATCAGACCCAAATAACTACCGCGGCATCTGTGTCAACAGTTGTCTAGGGAAGTTATTCTGCAGTATTCTAAATAGTAGATTACTTGATTTTCTTAACAAACATAATATCCTCAGAAAAAACCAAATAGGCTTTCTTCCAAAACACTGCACCGCCGACCATATCTATACCCTTCACACCCTCATCGAAAAACATAAACACCAAACAAAAAATGGGAAAATATTCGCCTGTTTCATCGACTTCAAGAAAGCCTTTGACTCTATATGGCACGAAGGGCTCTATTATAAACTTCTTCAGTGTGGAATAGGGGGCAAAGTCTATGACCTTATTAAATCAATGTATCTGAAAAACAAATGCGGGGTCAAAATTGGAGACAAACGCACCGATTTCTTCACCCAGAGAAGAGGCGTCCGGCAGGGCTGCAATTTGAGCCCGACCCTGTTCAACATATACATAAATGAATTAGCAGACATGCTGGAGCAAAGCGAGTCACCAGGTCTCCGTCTCCTGGATGGAGAAGTGAAGTCCCTGTTCTATGCGGACGACCTGGTTCTGCTGTCTCCCACAGAACAGGGATTACAGCAACAACTAGAACTACTCGACAAATACTGCCAAAATTGGGCTCTAACAGTAAATCTAAAGAAAACCAACATCATGATTTTTCAGAAAAGACCCAGATGTCAGGAAAACAAATACCAGTTTACCCTCAGTGATACCACTATAGGACACACTATGAGCTACACCTACCTTGGTCTAACTATTACAGCATCAGGGAGCTTCAGCATAGCAGTGAATGCACTAAAAGAAAAAGCCCGAAGAGCCCTATATGCAATAAAAAGAAAATTCTACAACATCCAAATCCCAATCAAAATCTGGCTCAAAATTTTTGACAGCATAATCCTGCCCATTGCACTGTACGGTAGTGAAGTATGGGGCCCGCTAAATCACCAAAGCTACACTAAATGGGAAAAACCCACAATAGAAGCCCTACATGCAGAATTCTGCCGAAGCATCCTTCGCACCCAAAGAAAAACGCCAACAAATGCATGCAGAGCCGAACTAGGCAGATACCCACTGATAATAAACATCCAAAAACGAGCACTAAACTTCCTAAATCACCTCAAATCTAGCTCCCCAGACACCCTTCATTTCAAAGCCTTTCAGACCCAAGAGCTAAACCCAGAAAAGAGTCCCCTGAGTCAGCTGCTACTGAAACTAAGTACTCAGCCGGACCCTGACCAGCCCCAGACCAACACAGCCGTCCAAACACCAATCCGAGTGAACCAAATCATTAAAAAATGCAAAGAAACCTACCTGGAACATTGGAACAAAATAACCGAAAGCCAAAGCAGATTAGAATGTTACCGGGCCCTAAAAAGAGAATATAAACTGGCAGACTACCTCACGACCATCAGAGACACAAAACAGAGACAGACCCTCACCAGGTACAGACTAAGCGACCACCAACTGGAAATTGAAAAAGGCAGATACAAGAAATCCTGGCAGCCTAGAGAGAATAGAATATGCGATCAATGTCTGGCAGGCGAGGTTGAAACAGAAATGCATTTCCTCCTAAAATGCGAAAAATTCAACACATCAAGAAACATATTATTCAACAAGCTAAGCCAAACAACCCCAGATTTCAAGGAATTGGATGATCTGTCAAAATTGAGATTAGTCCTAGGAGAAGGAGACAGACCATACCTTGGGGCTAAATATGTAACAACATGTCACAACCTGAGGACTGTTTAAAAGTAAGACTGTTTAAAATTAATATTGAACGTACCAAATGAAGTAGAAAGACTGTTTAAAATTAATATTGTTTAAAAGTAATATTGTATATACCCAACAAATGTCAAATCGATTGACACCTACAGAATGTTGGAAAACTGTACCTTTTTGCTATGTAAGCTTTGGCAATATGGTTCTCTGTAAACTTTCATGCCAATAAAGCATTTGAACTGAACTGAACTGAACTGAACTGAACTGAGAGGGACAGAGAGAGAGAGGGACAGAGAGAGAGAGGGACAGAGAGAGAGAGAGAGGGACAGAGAGAGAGAGAGGGACAGAGAGAGAGAGGGACAGAGAGAGAGAGAGAGGGACAGAGAGAGAGAGAGGGACAGAGAGAGAGAGGACAGAGAGAGAGAGAGGGACAGACAGAGGGAGAGGGACAGAGAGAGAGAGGGACAGAGAGAGAGAGGGACAGAGAGAGAGAGAGAGGGACAGAGAGTGAGAAAGGGACAGAGAGAGAGAGAGGGACAGAGAGAGAGAGAGGGACAGAGAGAGAGAGAGAGACAGAGAGAGAGAGAGGGACAGAGAGAGAGAGAGGGACAGAGAGAGAGAGAGGGACAGCGAGAGAGAGAGGGACAGAGAGAGAGAGGGACAGAGAATGAGAGGGACAGAGAGAGAGAGAGGGACAGAGAGGGTCAGACACTAACACAATACAGAAACACACTCAGAACCAAAAAAGAGCAATATATTAAGAATACACTCAGCTCCATGGAAGAATCCATTGATTCCAATTGTTTCTGGGACAACTTGAATAAACTACACAAAAAACAACACGACGATTTGGCCATTCAAAATGGGGACACATGGGTAAACCACTTTGAAAAATTATACCAGAAAAACACACTAAGACCAGAGCAACACCAAATATGCAAAAAACTGGAAAAGCTAGAAATGGCCATAAAAGATAACCAAAACCCGCTAGACGCCATAATAACAGAAAAAGAACTTCTTGAAAAACTCAAGGACCTGCGACCAGGAAAAGCTTGCGGGACAGACGGCATACTAAACGAGATGATTAAACACACAGACGACAAAATGAAACTGGCCCTCCTAAAACTCTTCAACTTGGTTCTGAGTGTCGGTTATTTCCCTGATATCTGGAACAAAGGACTCATAGCGCCCATATAAAAAAGTGGGGACAAAATCGACCCAAACAACTATCGAGGCATCTGTGTAAACAGTAACCTGGGGAAGGTATTCTGTAGCATCATAAACAAAGACTTATAAACTTCCTTGAGGAGCACAATGTCTTGAGTAAAAGCCAAATTGGGTTCCTGCCAAACTATAGAACATCCAATCATATCTTCACCCTACAGACCCTAATTGACAAACACATTCACCATAACAAAAGCAAAATCTACGCATGCTTTGTAGATTTCCAGAAGGCTTTCGACTCCATCTGGCATGACGGTTTATTCCTGAAACTTATCGAAAGCGGGGTAGGAGGGAAAACATATGATGTAATTAAATCAATGTATACAAACAACAAATGTGCAGTTAAAATTGGAGACAAACAAACAAAATACTTCCCACAGGGGCGGGGGGTGACGCAGGGCTCGCCAATCTCACCGACACTCTTTAATATTTACATAAATGGATTGGCAAAATTACTTGAACAATCTACAGCACCCGGCCTCACCCTATATGAATCCAAGGTTAAATTCCTCCTCTATGCAGACGACCTGGTTCTGCTGTCACCAACTAAGGAGGGTCTACAGCAGAACCTGGACCTGCTGGAGTCGTACTGCCAGACTTGGGCCCTGACAATAAATCCCCAAGAAACCAAAGTCCTTGTGTTCCAGCAAAGATCCAAACATCAAGGACCCAAAATAAATTTCACAGTAGGAACAACCAAAATTGAACAAACCACTAACTACACATACTTGGGCTTAAAAATCAGTTCTACGGGAAACTTCAAACTGGCTGTGAATGAACTGAAAGAGAAAGCAAGAAGGGCTTTCTATGCCATCAAAAAATCAATCCAAATAGAAATCCCAATTAGCATTTGGCTCAAAATTTTCAAATCAGTAATTGAACCAATTGCACTCTATGGCAGTGACATATGGGGACCGCTAACACAACAAGAATTTGGAAAATGGGACAAACACCCAATTGAGATCCTATATGCAGAATTCTGTAAAAGTATCCTCCGGACTCAAAGGAAAACAGTAAACAATGCATGCAGGGCGGAACTAGGCCAATATCCATTAATAATCACTATCCAAAAAAGAGCCACCAAATTTTGGAATCGCCTACAAATAAGCAACCCCCAATGCTATCACTACGACGCCCTGAAATGCCAAGAGCTGACCATAAAGAAGAATACCCTCAGTCAACTAGTCCTGGGACTCAGTGAAGTAACTACTAACAATACTAACAATAACCAGCCCCAGGACAGTGACAGGATAACACAAAGAATTCGACCCAACACAATCGTCGCTAAGCAAAAGGAAAAATATCTGACATATTGGGCAGAAACAACAAAAACCCAAAGCAAACTCAATTGCTACTTGTCCCTAAACAGACAATACAACATAGCTGATTACCTGACCATGGTAAAGGATAACAAACTGAGAAGAACCTTGACAAGGTACAGACTTAGCGAACATAGCCTAGCGATCGAAAAAGGCAGACACAGGCAGACCAGGCTGCCAAGAGAAGACAGGATATGCTCTCACTGCAGTCAGGGAGTAGTGGAGACAGAGATGCACTTCCTCACAGCCTGTGGAAAATATCAGGGCATCAGGGAGAATTTCGACCAAAAATTCTCACAAATATGCCCGGAATTCAGAAATCTGAATGACAACCAAAAACTCCCATTCCTACTGGGGGAGGAGAGAAGCTGTGTTACACTGGCGGCACACTATGTTACAGCTTGCCATGAACAGAGGGACAACCAGTAAATTAAGAAAAGAGTATATATAAACAAGGCGAATGTATATTTATACACTCAGGGATATAGCTGTTTATACACTGTATGAATAGAACTGCGTTTATGTGCTCAACCATAAATGTATTTTGATGCTTTGGCAACATAAGATGTACCTTATCATGCCAATAAAGCAATTTGAATTGAATTGAATTGAATTGACAGAGAGAGAGAGAGACAGAGAGAGAGAGAGGGACAGAGAGAGAGAGAGGGACAGAGAGAGAGAGGGACAGAGAGAGAGAGAGGGACAGAGAGAGAGGGACAGAGAGAGAGAGGGACAGAGAGAGAGAGAGGGAAAGAGAGAGAGAGAGGGACAGAGAGAGAGAGGGACAGAGAGAGAGAGAGAGGGACAGAGAGAGAGCGGGACAGAGAGAGAGAGAGGGACAGAGAGAGAGAGAGGGACAGAGAGAGAGAGGGACAGAGAGAGAGAGAGAGACAGAGAGAGAGAGAGGGACAGAGAGAGAGGGACAGAGAGAGAGAGGGACAGAGAGAGAGAGAGGGACAGAGAGAGAGAGGGACAGAGAGAGAGAGAGGGACAGAGAGAGAGAGGGACAGAGAGAGAGAGAGGGACAGAGAGAGAGAGGGACAGAGAGAGAGAGGGGGACAGAGAGAGAGAGAGGGACAGAGAGAGAGAGAGGGACAGAGAGAGAGAGGGACAGAGAGAGAGGGGGACAGAGAGAGAGAGAGCGGGACAGAGAGAGAGAGGGACAGAGAGAGAGAGAGAGCGACAGAGAGAGAGAGAGGGACAGAGAGAGAGAGGGACAGAGAGAGAGAGGGGACAGAGAGAGAGAGAGGGACAGAGAGAGAGAGAGAGACAGAGAGAGAGAGAGGGGACAGAGAGAGAGAGAGGGACAGAGAGAGAGAGAGAGGGACAGAGAGAGAGAGGAGACAGAGAGAGAGAGAAGGAGGGACAGAGAGAGAGAGAGAGGACAGAGAGAGAGAGAGGGACAGAGAGAGAGAGAGAGAGGGACAGAGAGAGAGAGAGGGACAGAGAGAGAGAGAGAGGGACAGAGAGAGAGAGAGAGACAGACAGAGAGAGAGGGACAGAGAGAGAGAGAGGGACAGAGAGAGAGAGAGAGAGGGACAGAGAGAGAGAGAGGGACAGAGAGAGAGAGAGAGGGACAGAGAGAGAGAGGGACAGAGAGAGAGAGAGAGAGACAGAGAGAGAGAGGGACAGAGAGAGAGAGGGGGGACAGAGAGAGAGAGGGGACAGAGAGAGAGAGAGGGACAGAGAGAGAGAGGGACAGAGAGAGAGAGAGAGAGAGTGACGGAGAGAGAGAGAGGTCAGAGAGAGAGAGGGGGACAGAGAGAGAGAGAGGGACAGAGAGAGAGAGGGACAGAGATAGAGAGGGACAGAGAGAGAGAGAGGGACAGAGAGAGAGGGGGACAGAGAGAGAGAGAGAGGGACAGAGAGAGAGAGAGAGGACAGAGAGAGGGGAGGGACAGAGGAGAGAGGGACAGAGGGAGAGAGAGAGGGACAGAGAGAGAGAGAGGGACAGAGAGAGAGAGAGGGACAGAGAGAGAGAGAGGGACAGAGAGAGAGAGGGACAGAGAGAGAGAGAGGGACAGAGAGAGAGAGGGACAGAGAGAGAGAGAGGGACAAAGAGAGAGAGAGGGACAGAGAGAGAGAGGGGGACAGAGAGAGAGAGGGACAGAGAGAGAGAGAGAGGGACAGAGAGTGAGAAAGGGACAGAGAGAGAGAGAGGGACAGAGAGAGAGAGAGGGACAGAGAGAGAGAGGGACAGAGAGAGAGAGAGGGACAGAGAGAGAGAGAGGGACAGAGAGAGAGGGACAGAGAGAGAGAGTGACAGAGAGAGAGAGAGGGACAGAGAGAGAGAGGGACAGAGAGAGAGAGAGGGACAGAGAGAGAGGGACAGAGAGAGAGAGGGACAGAGAGAGAGAGGGGCAGAGAGAGAGAGGGACAGAGAGAGAGAGGGACAGAGAGAGAGAGAGAGACAGAGAGAGAGAGAGGGACAGAGAGAGAGAGAGGGACAGAGAGAGAGAGAGAGAGGGAGAGAGGGACAGAGAGAGAGAGAGAGACAGAGAGAGAGAGAGGGACAGAGAGAGAGAGAGGGACAGAGAGAGAGAGAGGGACAGCGAGAGAGAGAGGGACAGAGAGAGAGAGGGACAGAGAATGAGAGGGACAGAGAGAGAGAGAGGGACAGAGAGGGTCAGACACTAACACAATACAGAAACACACTCAGAACCAAAAAAGAGCAATATATTAAGAATACACTCAGCTCCATGGAAGAATCCATTGATTCCAATTGTTTCTGGGACAACTTGAATAAACTACACAAAAAACAACACGACGATTTGGCCATTCAAAATGGGGACACATGGGTAAACCACTTTGAAAAATTATACCAGAAAAACACACTAAGACCAGAGCAACACCAAATATGCAAAAAACTGGAAAAGCTAGAAATGGCCATAAAAGATAACCAAAACCCGCTAGACGCCATAATAACAGAAAAAGAACTTCTTGAAAAACTCAAGGACCTGCGACCAGGAAAAGCTTGCGGGACAGACGGCATACTAAACGAGATGATTAAACACACAGACGACAAAATGAAACTGGCCCTCCTAAAACTCTTCAACTTGGTTCTGAGTGTCGGTTATTTCCCTGATATCTGGAACAAAGGACTCATAGCGCCCATATAAAAAAGTGGGGACAAAATCGACCCAAACAACTATCGAGGCATCTGTGTAAACAGTAACCTGGGGAAGGTATTCTGTAGCATCATAAACAAAGACTTATAAACTTCCTTGAGGAGCACAATGTCTTGAGTAAAAGCCAAATTGGGTTCCTGCCAAACTATAGAACATCCAATCATATCTTCACCCTACAGACCCTAATTGACAAACACATTCACCATAACAAAAGCAAAATCTACGCATGCTTTGTAGATTTCCAGAAGGCTTTCGACTCCATCTGGCATGACGGTTTATTCCTGAAACTTATCGAAAGCGGGGTAGGAGGGAAAACATATGATGTAATTAAATCAATGTATACAAACAACAAATGTGCAGTTAAAATTGGAGACAAACAAACAAAATACTTCCCACAGGGGCGGGGGGTGACGCAGGGCTCGCCAATCTCACCGACACTCTTTAATATTTACATAAATGGATTGGCAAAATTACTTGAACAATCTACAGCACCCGGCCTCACCCTATATGAATCCAAGGTTAAATTCCTCCTCTATGCAGACGACCTGGTTCTGCTGTCACCAACTAAGGAGGGTCTACAGCAGAACCTGGACCTGCTGGAGTCGTACTGCCAGACTTGGGCCCTGACAATAAATCCCCAAGAAACCAAAGTCCTTGTGTTCCAGCAAAGATCCAAACATCAAGGACCCAAAATAAATTTCACAGTAGGAACAACCAAAATTGAACAAACCACTAACTACACATACTTGGGCTTAAAAATCAGTTCTACGGGAAACTTCAAACTGGCTGTGAATGAACTGAAAGAGAAAGCAAGAAGGGCTTTCTATGCCATCAAAAAATCAATCCAAATAGAAATCCCAATTAGCATTTGGCTCAAAATTTTCAAATCAGTAATTGAACCAATTGCACTCTATGGCAGTGACGTATGGGGACCGCTAACACAACAAGAATTTGGAAAATGGGACAAACACCCAATTGAGATCCTATATGCAGAATTCTGTAAAAGTATCCTCCGGACTCAAAGGAAAACAGTAAACAATGCATGCAGGGCGGAACTAGGCCAATATCCATTAATAATCACTATCCAAAAAAGAGCCACCAAATTTTGGAATCGCCTACAAATAAGCAACCCCCAATGCTATCACTACGACGCCCTGAAATGCCAAGAGCTGACCATAAAGAAGAATACCCTCAGTCAACTAGTCCTGGGACTCAGTGAAGTAACTACTAACAATACTAACAATAACCAGCCCCAGGACAGTGACAGGATAACACAAAGAATTCGACCCAACACAATCGTCGCTAAGCAAAAGGAAAAATATCTGACATATTGGGCAGAAACAACAAAAACCCAAAGCAAACTCAATTGCTACTTGTCCCTAAACAGACAATACAACATAGCTGATTACCTGACCATGGTAAAGGATAACAAACTGAGAAGAACCTTGACAAGGTACAGACTTAGCGAACATAGCCTAGCGATCGAAAAAGGCAGACACAGGCAGACCAGGCTGCCAAGAGAAGACAGGATATGCTCTCACTGCAGTCAGGGAGTAGTGGAGACAGAGATGCACTTCCTCACAGCCTGTGGAAAATATCAGGGCATCAGGGAGAATTTCGACCAAAAATTCTCACAAATATGCCCGGAATTCAGAAATCTGAATGACAACCAAAAACTCCCATTCCTACTGGGGGAGGAGAGAAGCTGTGTTACACTGGCGGCACACTATGTTACAGCTTGCCATGAACAGAGGGACAACCAGTAAACTAAGAAAAGAGTATATATAAACAAGGCGAATGTATATTTATACACTCAGGGATATAGCTGTTTATACACTGTATGAATAGAACTGCGTTTATGTGCTCAACCATAAATGTATTTTGATGCTTTGGCAACATAAGATGTACCTTATCATGCCAATAAAGCAATTTGAATTGAATTGAATTGAATTGACAGAGAGAGAGAGAGACAGAGAGAGAGAGAGGGACAGAGAGAGAGAGAGGGACAGAGAGAGAGAGGGACAGAGAGAGAGAGAGGGACAGAGAGAGAGAGAGGGACAGAGAGAGAGGGACAGAGAGAGAGAGGGACAGAGAGAGAGAGAGGGAAAGAGAGAGAGAGAGGGACAGAGAGAGAGAGGGACAGATATGGTTCTCTGTAAACTTTCATGCCAATAAAGCATTTGAACTGAACTGAACTGAACTGAACTGAGAGAGAGAGAGACAGAGAGAGAGAGAGGGACAGAGAGAGAGGGACAGAGAGAGAGAGGGACAGAGAGAGAGAGAGGGACAGAGAGAGAGAGGGACAGAGAGAGAGAGAGGGACAGAGAGAGAGAGGGACAGAGAGAGAGAGGGGGACAGAGAGAGAGAGAGGGACAGAGAGAGAGAGAGGGACAGAGAGAGAGAGGGACAGAGAGAGAGAGGGACAGAGAGAGAGAGCGGGACAGAGAGAGAGAGGGACAGAGAGAGAGAGAGAGCGACAGAGAGAGAGAGAGGGACAGAGAGAGAGAGGGACAGAGAGAGAGAGGGACAGAGAGAGAGAGAGGGACAGAGAGAGAGAGAGAGACAGAGAGAGAGGGGGACAGAGAGAGAGAGAGGGACAGAGAGAGAGAGAGGGACAGAGAGAGAGAGAGACAGAGAGAGAGAGAAGGAGGGACAGAGAGAGAGAGAGAGACAGAGAGAGAGAGAGGGACAGAGAGAGAGAGAGAGAGGGACAGACAGAGAGAGAGGGACAGAGAGAGAGAGAGAGGGACAGAGAGAGAGAGAGAGACCGACAGAGAGAGAGGGACAGAGAGAGAGAGAGGGACAGAGAGAGAGAGAGAGAGGGACAGAGAGAGAGAGAGGGACAGAGAGAGAGAGAGGGACAGAGAGAGAGAGGGACAGAGAGAGAGAGAGAGAGACAGAGAGAGAGAGGGACAGAGAGAGAGGGGGGGACAGAGAGAGAGAGGGACAGAGAGAGAGAGAGGGACAGAGAGAGAGAGGGACAGAGAGAGAGAGAGGGACAGAGAGAGAGAGAGTCAGAGAGAGAGAGGGGGACAGAGAGAGAGAGAGGGACAGAGAGAGAGAGGGACAGAGATAGAGAGGGACAGAGAGAGAGAGAGGGACAGAGAGAGAGGGGGACAGAGAGAGAGAGAGAGGGACAGAGAGAGAGAGAGAGGGACAGAGAGAGGGAGGGACAGAGAGAGAGAGGGACAGAGAGAGAGAGAGGGACAGAGGGAGAGAGAGAGGGACAGAGAGAGAGAGAGGGACAGAGAGAGAGAGAGGGACAGAGAGAGAGAGAGGGACAGAGAGAGAGAGGGACAGAGAGAGAGAGGGACAGAGAGAGAGAGGGGGACAGAGAGAGAGAGAGGGACAGAGAGAGAGAGAGGGACAGAGAGAGAGAGAGGGAAAGAGAGAGAGAGAGGGACAGAGAGAGAGAGGGACAGAGAGAGAGAGAGAGGGACAGAGAGAGAGCGGGACAGAGAGAGAGAGAGGGACAGAGAGAGAGAGAGGGACAGAGAGAGAGAGGGACAGAGAGAGAGAGAGAGACAGAGAGAGAGAGAGGGACAGAGAGAGAGGGACAGAGAGAGAGAGGGACAGAGAGAGAGAGAGGGACAGAGAGAGAGAGAGGGACAGAGAGAGAGAGGGACAGAGAGAGAGAGGGGGACAGAGAGAGAGAGAGGGACAGAGAGAGAGAGAGGGACAGAGAGAGAGAGGGACAGAGAGAGAGAGGGACAGAGAGAGAGAGCGGGACAGAGAGAGAGAGGGACAGAGAGAGAGAGAGAGCGACAGAGAGAGAGAGAGGGACAGAGAGAGAGAGGGACAGAGAGAGAGAGAGGGACAGAGAGAGAGAGAGACAGAGAGAGAGGGGGACAGAGAGAGAGAGAGGGACAGAGAGAGAGAGAGGGACAGAGAGAGAGAGAGACAGAGAGAGAGAGAAGGAGGGACAGAGAGAGAGAGAGAGACAGAGAGAGAGAGAGGGACAGAGAGAGAGAGAGAGAGGGACAGACAGAGAGAGAGGGACAGAGAGAGAGAGAGAGGGACAGAGAGAGAGAGAGAGACCGACAGAGAGAGAGGGACAGAGAGAGAGAGAGGGACAGAGAGAGAGAGAGAGGGGGACAGAGAGAGAGAGAGGGACAGAGAGAGAGAGAGGGACAGAGAGAGAGAGGGACAGAGAGAGAGAGAGAGAGACAGAGAGAGAGAGGGACAGAGAGAGAGGGGGGGACAGAGAGAGAGAGGGACAGAGAGAGAGAGAGGGACAGAGAGAGAGAGGGACAGAGAGAGAGAGAGGGACGGAGAGAGAGAGAGTCAGAGAGAGAGAGGGGGACAGAGAGAGAGAGAGGGACAGAGAGAGAGAGGGACAGAGATAGAGAGGGACAGAGAGAGAGAGAGGGACAGAGAGAGAGGGGGACAGAGAGAGAGAGAGAGGGACAGAGAGAGAGAGAGAGGGACAGAGAGAGGGAGGGACAGAGAGAGAGAGGGACAGAGAGAGAAAGAGGGACAGAGGGAGAGAGAGAGGGACAGAGAGAGAGAGAGGGACAGAGAGAGAGAGAGGGACAGAGAGAGAGAGAGGGACAGAGAGAGAGAGGGACAGAGAGAGAGAGAGGGACAGAGAGAGTGAGGGACAGAGAGAGAGAGAAGGACAACGAGAGAGAGAGGGACAGAGAGAGAGAGGGGGACAGAGAGAGAGAGGGACAGAGAGAGAGAGAGAGGGACAGAGAGTGAGAAAGGGACAGAGAGAGAGAGAGGGACAGAGAGAGAGAGAGGGACAGAGAGAGAGAGGGACAGAGAGAGAGAGAGGGACAGAGAGAGAGAGAGACAGAGAGAGAGAGGGACAGAGAGAGAGAGAGGGACAGAGAGAGAGAGAGGGACAGAGAGAGAGAGAGGGTCAGAGAGAGGGACAGAGAGAGAGAGAGGGACAGAGAGAGAGAGAGGGACAGAGAGAGAGGGACAGAGAGAGAGAGAGGGACAGAGAGAGAGAGAGAGGGACAGAGAGAGAGAGGGACAGAGAGAGAGAGAGGGACAGAGAGAGAGAGAGGGACAGCGAGAGAGAGGGGGACAGAGAGAGAGAGGGACAGAGAGTGAGAGAGGGACAGAGAGAGAGAGGGACAGAGCGAGAGGGACAGAGCGAGAGAGGGACAGAGAGAGAGAGGGACAGATAGAGAGAGAGGGACAGAGAGAGAGAGAGACAGAGAGCGAGAGAGAGACAGAGACAGCGA